>NC_137051.1:36167660-36195160 GCF_032717465.1 Coenobita brevimanus | reverse complement strand
TCCTGCTTTACCTGTCTACTTTTTACCCGTCCCCGCCCCGAAGGGGTTCGGGGACGGGTATTATTTTCACTCGTTTTGTCTGTCTGTTTGTTTGTTGTTCGTCTGTCTGTCTGTCTGTCTGTTAACAACTTTACGCGAGAACTACTGCTGCGATTTTGACTAAAATTACAGGGATGATGGGCTATGACCCTCTGATCACCTGATTAAATTGAAGGCCAAACTGGGCGAAGGCCCAGGCTGTAGGGGAAAAAAAAAAAAAAAAAAAAAAAACTTTTCGCCATAACTCCTTTCAAATTCGTCATATCGACATGAAACCAAAACCTAAAGGTGCATCTTTCAAATCTGCATCCTATAACAACCCTCATTACATCAGGGGGGTCACCCCCCAGTTAGCGGTAGGGGAGTCAGTGTCAGGTGGGTCGGGCCTAAAATTTCAGACGGGAATTAAATCGCCAATTTTCACCCGATTTACTCCAAATTTGATATGTGACATCTCTGATTGGATATCCTGTTGTGTTTATACATCAGCACTAAAATGACTGCCGGGGACGGGTTTACTGTGCCGTGGCACCGCTTCTTGTTTTCTAGTTTTTTGTCCTCCTTGCTTTCCCCCTCTCCTCTTTCTCTCCCTACTTCTTTTCTCCATTCAATGATTTCCCTTCTTCCACTTCCCTTTTTTCCTCTCCCTTCTCTCCGTCCCTTCCTTCCTACCTTCCTCCTCCCTGCTTTCATCTAACTTTCTTATTTTCACCCTGTCATCCTCTCCCTCCCTTCTTCCCGCAATACCACCCTCTCCTTTCCTTCCTTCCTTCCTCTCCTTTCTTTTCCTTCCTTCCTTCCTTCCCGCCCTATATCCCTTCCTTCCTTCCTTCCTTCCTTCCCGCCCTATATCCCTTCCTTCCTTCCTTCACTTTGCCTTTCCTTCCTTTCCTTCCTCCTGCCCTAATTCCCTTCCTTCCTTCCTTCCCTCCCTTTGCCTTCTTTCCTTTCCTCCTGCCCTGCTTCCCTTCCTTCCTTCCTTTTGCCTTCTTTCCTTCCTTCCTTCCATCCTTCCTACTCGCTTTCCCTCTCCTACACCCATTGCTATCCGTGGGTTTAGTTGGAAGAAACTCAGGAGGTTGTATAGTGAGACGGGCCAGTGGTGTGAAAAATGAATTATAAAGTTAAAGTATATGAGTCTCCCCCCCCCCTCCCGGAGCCACCCCCCCGCCGCGGTCAGTCTCCCCCCCCCTCTCTGCCACTCTCCCCTGCGGTCAGTCCGTGGATCTCCCTTCTACACCCCCTGCTGCCACCACCTCCACACACACCGCACCCTACCTCACCCCACACACACGGTCACAAATATGGACTAAAAGGACAATACTTCTTCACCACGTTAACGCATACCTCACACATTGACAATGACACTGCACCATACACCACCATAACACACACACACACACACACACACACACACACACACACACACACACACACACACACACACACACACACACACACACACACACATTCGCAAAGGACAGTACACTTTTCATCACCTCCACACACACCACACACACATTCACAAAGGACAGAACACTTTTCACCACCACACCACACACCACACCACACACATTCACAAATTACACTAAATTCCACCACTTCTACACACACACACACACACACACACACACACACACACACACACACACACACACACACACACACACACACACACACACACACACACACACCACACGTTCACAAAGATCACTACACTTTCCACCACCACAACACCACACCTCACACACACTCATAAAGATCACTACACTTTCCACCACCTCAGCACAACACTACACACGTTCACAAAGACACACCACTTCTACACACACCACACCACACACGTTCACAAAGACACACCACTTCTACACACACCACACACCTCACACGCTTTCACAAATAACACTACACACTTCACCACCAAAAGCGCATCGCCACACATTATAGATTTTAAGAGTTTTCCGTACTTAAAGTCTAATTTGAGTACATTGGTTTGAGTTTTCTTACATTTTTCTTGACGGCACCTTGACTGGTTGTGGTTAGAGACGCCGTAGGACACACTTTACACTTAGATTTTTTAGTAAGAGTTTTAAGTTGTATTGCTTGAAATCCACATAAACTTAAGTATCTCTGTAACTTCCTAACACTTCCTCTAACCTAACACTTCCTCCTGGCGTCCTAACACTTCCTCTAACCTGACACTTCCTCTAACCTAACACTTCCTCCTGGCGTCCTAACACTTCCTCTAACCTGACACTTCCTCTAACCTAACACTTCCTCTGTGGCTTCCTAACATTTCTTCTAACCTACCACTTCCTCCTTAGTTGTGTATTTTCCATAATTATTTTTCTTGAGTATTGTATTGTCTGGTATACTGGGGGTGTTGTCGAGTGTGTGGCATGTATAACTTTGTGTAACTGTGTATAACTGTGTACCTATAAGATATCGGCACAGTTTTCATAGTGACGCAGGAAGGATTATTGACGTGCCCATGCAGAATAAATCGGTAAGGAAGAGGTGCTTAGGGAGCCTTCTAGCACGATAATTCAATCCAAAATTAATACTGGTCAGGAGAAATAAGACTGATTTAGACTAAGTTAATTTATTTACAGACTTAAAAGTATTCACTAAGGCTCCTATGACCCACCCATGAGGACTGAGGAAGTTAAGCAGGATTGGATCAGGTTTACGGTCAGTGGCTTAACCTCCCTGATCTGGTGACTCTTTTTCTAATATTTATTGTTATTACCTCTAGACGATTTTCTTGAGCTCAGGAGAGACTTGTGGGGAAGAGAGTGTGTGGGGAATAGAGTCTGTTTATAATCTGTCTAAGGGTGTGTGGGGAAGAGAGTGTGTTTATAATCTAAGAGTGTGTGGGGAATAGAGTGTGTTTAAATTCTGGATGAGAATGTGTGGAGGTTGTGTGTAAAACGTGGATTAACATGTGTAGAGATTGTGTTTAAAATCTGGACGAGAATGTGTAAAGATTGTGTGTAATTTGTATAAACATTTGTGGACAAGAGATTATTTAAAATGTGGATGAGAATGTTAGGGGAAGAGAGTTTTTAAAATCTGGGTGAGAATGTGTAAAAATTGTGTGTAAAATCTGTATAAATATGTGTAGAGATTGTGTGTAATTCTAGATGAGCAATTTTGCGAAGGAAATTATGTTTAGAATTCGTGTAAGCACCTTTGGGGAAGAGATTATGTGCCAAGTTGCAAGCATCCCCCCCGACATCTGACCTCAAGACTCAAGATTTCAGGAGTATTGGAGGAGGGGAAGTTGGGGAGGAAGGCCGGAGGAAGAGAGGACGAAAAGAAAAACAATAATTCCACTGAGAAAGGAAGCTCGGAAGGAGAAAAGAATATTTGACGAAGGGGAAAAGTTAGAAGCGAAGAATTGAAAGTTGGGGAGATAAAAGAAAACTTGGAAGAAGAGCCAAAGACTGAGGCTGGTGATAAAGAAACTGTGGCTGAGGGGGATTGGTACAAAGGAAATTTAAAGGAGGGAAACGTACAGGGAAGGAAAACAGAGTGTGAAGGAAGTATTGCCACTGGAAGATAAAGGAAGAAAGGATGGAAGGAAGGAAAGTAGAGGAGGAAGGGAGGAATGGCAGTACATGCTAAAGGAAGGAAGGGAGGAAAGTAGAGGAGGGAGGGAGTAAGTAGAGGAGGAAGGGAGCAAGGCAGTACATGATAATGGAAAGAAGGACGGCTGGAAGTAGAAAGAATTGAGCATAAAGGAAGGAAGAATGGAAAGGGGAGGAGGATCGAAGTAAGGACAGTAAAGGATAAAGAAATGATTGCAGAGGAGAAAAAGAGGAAGAATATTAGGATAAAGGAAGGCAGGCAGGAAGGAAATAAGGACAGTACAATAAAGGACAAAGTAAAGCAAACATGGACAGACCTAACAGTGCTTTCGAGACTGCTTGTTCCAGAGAAAACTGATTATGGTATCTTTTCTATGAGTCTAAAATAAAGTTTAGGAAAGAAAGAAGGCTCTCTCCCCACCCACCAAACCCTCCGGTGAAAGCAGGTGCGAGAAAGGGTGAGAAGCGCGACCATGCAGCAAAGAAAAAGAAAAAAGTAAAATAAATAAAATAAAGCAACGTTGGGTGTGGTTAGTACTTGGATGGGTGACCGCCTGGGAACACCAGATGCTGTTGGCATCCCTACGTGTCAAGTGGGGTTGGTGGAGGATTAGTGCCCCTCCCTGTAAAACAATTAACTCTAAGCCATTGGCCACCCCGTCTGGGATACATGGTGTCTGGCAATGAATGAATGAATGAAAAAAGTCAATATTCTTTACTAGAGTATTTTGACTTCTAAGGGAAACATTTCTTGCAGAATCTTGAGATGTTGAAGCATATTTCGGGATGTAGATGAAAGGAATACAGTTTGTCAAAGTTTTATATGTAGTCGTGGGCGTGTCTAGCTAGGAATTAGAAGCTAGGTACATATCCAACATCTAAATATTACTTTATTGCAGTCAGTCACATTCTCCTGGTTTTCCATTATATTTACATCACTTTAAAAAATAATTATCTTTACTTGCCTGGAAACGTGTATCGATAATTTTATAACTGTTACTCCTAGTGTTATTCAGCCAACCTAATTTATCAGTAACATTATTATCACGTCCTTTGAGAAGTTATTCCTGTATATAATTTGATTTTCTCGTAGTCTGTGTTTTGATCAATTATTCAGATTGTGTTCAGTGCTTTTCTGTTTGGTATGTTTCTTAAGCTGGGTGTCGTTTGTGTTACTCGTCGCGGTACTCTCTCTCTCTCTCTCTCTCTCTCTCTCTCTCTCTCTCTCTCTCTCTCTCTCTCTCTCTCTTTCTCTCTCTCTCTCTCTCTCTCTCTCGCAACATACTCAAGGTGTGGTTTACTAAAGAATGGTAGTGTGCAGTGAGAATGATATATTGTGATTTATATTCGATTTTTCTGCCTTTTCGTCCAACTAATTTCTTATCTGTCTTGTCACTATGATTGTCGACGCAGGTTATCATTTAAGTTGATTTTTATGTTGATTCTTTTATCTTGGTTTACAATCTCTAGTTTAGTGTTATCCATAGTGTAATTAACATTTTTATTGCTCCTCTCAGTACGTTTGACGGTGTATTTATCAGAATTATTATCCGTCTGCCAATTTAAGGCCATTTTATATCAGTACCAATATCCGTTTGCCATATTTAAGGGCGACATGGAGGCGATTTGTTTGTGGCCAGCCCTTACGGGATTAGGGCGACTGACGATAGATAGACAGACATATTTAGGGCCATTTTATATCAGTACTAATATCCGTTTGCCACATTTGAGTCCATTTTAACCAGCAGTCAAGATTTATAGATATTCTTCCGTATTCAAGAATGTCCACTCTGTTCCCTCTCTCTGCATCATTATCAGCTCTGGATTTTTACAACACAGATCTTCGTCAGCATCACTAGTATTAATCTGAAACAGAATGGGACCCCAAACTTAACCTTGTGGCACTCCAATTGCAATGTTTAAGCAGTGAATTAGTAGACGAAAAGAAGGAAGAAAAGTGATGTAGATGATGATGGAAGTAGGGTCAGCGGTAGATAAGGGAAGGAAGGAGGTAAAGGGCTGCAGAGGGGGAAGGAAGGAAGAAAGGATGGATGGAAGGAGGGAAGGAAGGATGGATGGATGAAAGAAAGGAAGAATGGATGAAAGGAAGGATGGATGGATGGATGGAAGGAAGGAAGGAAGGATGGATGGAAGGATAGATGGAGGGAAGGAGGGAAAGAAGGACGGATAGAGGGAAGGAAGGATGGAGGGAAGGAAGGATAGATGGATGAAAGGAAGGAGGGAAGGATGGATGGAAGGAAGGAAGGATGGATGGAAGGAAGGAAGGAAGGATGGATGGAAGGAAGGAAGGAAGGATAGATGGAGAGAAGGAAGGACGGATAGAGGGAAGGAAGGATGGAGGGAAAGAAGGAGGGAAGGAAGGAAGGAAGGATGGATGAAAAGAAGGAAGAATGGAGGGAAGGAAGGAAGGAAGAAAGGTGGAGGGGCCCGGGTCTGTCTCAAATAAATAAATTCGCTTGAGTAATTAGAATATACAGTAAGACCTAAGCCAAATCCTGCTCAGCAAAGAATTAAAGAAAGAAGAAGAGAAGGAAGAGTAAAGAGTGAGATTAATGGCGATGTAAGAGAGAAAATATAGAGAAAAAGAGGTGAGGATCAGCAAAAATTCGAGTGAAAAAGAGGTGAAAGGAGAGAAAAAGAGAAAAAAGAGGTGAGGACCGGAAAATATTAGGGAGAAAAAGATGTGAAGAGAGGGAAAATCTGGACAAAAAGAGGTGATGACCGGAAAATATTCGAGTGAAAAAGAGGTGAAATGAGAGATAAAGAGGTGAGGACCGGAAAATATTAGGGCGAAAAAGAGGTGGAAAGATAAGAGGTGAGGACTGGAAAATATTCGAGTGAAAAAGAGGTGAAAGGAGAAAAAATCCTGGAACGAGAGGAGCTGGAAACTGGAACGCGCTGGTAGGGAAATAATTGCCTCCCCACATGCGTATACCCATCTCTCTCTCTCTCTCTCTCTCTCTCTCTCTCTCTCTCTTTTCACCCAACATTCTGCGTATTAAGACATTTTTTGTTCCTCTTACGCTCACTGGGAGTTATCAAGAGAGAGAGAGAGAGAGAGAGAGAGAGAAAGGGTGGTTGGAGGAAAGAGGAAGTAATTGTAATAAACGAAACTGCAGAAAGGAGGAAGTGAAAAGGATAGAAGATGAAGATAAAAAGATAAGGAAGGGAAGAGCATGAGGAAGAGGAAGATAGGAGGAGGAAGAGGGAGGAGGAAGAAGAAGAAGGAGGAGGAGGAGGAGGAGAAGATGAAGAAGAGGAGGAAGAGACAAGGGGAAGAAGATGAAGAAGAGGAGGAAGAGACAAGGGGAAGAAGAAGAAGAAAAGGAGGAGGAGAAGAAGAAGAAGAAGAAGGAAAGAAGAGGAGGAGGAGGAGGAGAAGAAGGAGAAAGATGAAGAGGAGGAAGAAGAAGAAAGAAGGAGAAGAAGAAAAATCTTAAGTTATGGAAGAATTTTTGAGAGAAACAAAAATCGAAATAAGGCTGGAAGAGGAAGTATGAAATAACAATAATAATAAGGTAAAATTAATAAAGGAGAGAGAGAGAGAGAGAGAGAGAGAGAGAAGGGGGGGGGAAGCCACTACTATCAATACTACTTCACTGTGACTTGGAATAATAAGTAAAAATAATTATTTTTTTCCACCATTTTTATCATCACCAAGACTTTTTTCCCGAGAGAGAGAGAGAGAGAGAGAGAGAGAGAGGAGCACCGGAAATCTGGAGTTTTGTGTCGGGCGCGAAAAAGATTGGAAAGACAAGAAAGAAAAATGAAAATACTCGAGTAAAGAAAGAAAATAAAAAGTAAGTTTTAAGTTCTTGACGTGGAACAGCAAGCCTGGAGTGGTGTGTGTGTGTGTGTGTGTGTGTGTGTGCGTGTGTGTGTGAGAGAGAGAGAGAGAGAATTAAATTTTTGAGCAAGGGGAAGGATGAAAATTGTGAGCAAGAGAAGATGAAATTTTGAGGAAGAGGAAGGGGAGAAAATCTGAAAAAGAGGAAGGATATGAAAATTTTGGTAAGAGGAAGGGGTGAGAATTCGAGGGAGAGAAGGATGTGAAAATTGAAGCAAGGGGAAGGATTAGCCTCTTGAGACAGGCGACGAATTCTCTTGATTTGATTTTTCCACCTCTGATGATTTTTTTTTTTTTTCAGCTGACGAGAAATTCTGGTTTGCATCTCACATCGCGATTTTAAGATTTAAGTATAGAGTGTTGAGGGTTAAAGAACAAGAAATAGATTCCTTTAGCACTCCCAGGCTCCCATATCCCATTCCCAGTTCCTATATCCCACTCCCAGTTCCTATATCACACTCCCAGCTCGTATATCCCACTCCCAGCTCCTATATCCCACTCCCAGCTCCTATATCCCACTCCCAGCTCCTATATCCCACTCCCAGCTCCTATATCCCACTCCCAGCTCCTGTATCCGACTCCCAGCTCCTGTATCCCACTCCCAGCTCCTATATCCCACTCCCAGCTCCTATATCCCACTCCCAGCACCTATATCCCACTCCCAGCTCCTATATCCCACTCCCAGCTCCTATATCACACTCCCAGATCCTATATCCCACTCCCAGATCCTATATCCCACTCCCAGCTCCTATATCACACTCCCAGCTCCTATATCACACTCCCAGCTCCTATATCACACTCCCAGCTCCTATATCACACTCCCAGATCCTATATCCCACTCCCAGATCCTATATCACACTCCCAGCTCCTATATCACACTCCCAGATCCTATGTCACACTCCCAGCTCCTATATCCCACTCCCAGCTTAATAAAACCGTCTGTGCTAGATTGGAGAGGGTAAAATAGGAAAGGCAGGGTGAGATAGTTAAATCGTTTGGTACAAGTGGTTTTTATGTTGTGGATAATCGTCTGTTTAGTAGCATGAGAGAGAAAGAGAGAGAGAGAGAGAGAGAGAGGAATAGCACACAAGACAGTGGAATAATGTAATGGACAAGAGAGAGAGAGAGAGAGAGAGAGAGAGAGAGAGAGAGAGAGAGCAACGGTAGATATGGAAGACGAGAAAGGAGATATATAAAAAAATGAGATCGAATGAAAAGAACATGGAAGAGATAATAAGCATAAAAGGAAGAGAGAGAGAAAATGAGAAAAAGTTAATAGAGAGAGTTAATTAAGAATGATGAGAAAACCACAGGCGTCTTGAAAGGAAGAATGAGAGGATAATGAAGATGGTAAGATGGAAGAAGAAAATGGAGAAGGCAGGAGAAGAATTGAATGAAGGAGAGTTTGAAATGGTGAGAAACAGGAAGAAAATTGAAGGGAAGGAAGAAGAAGAAGATATGAATGAAGAAGAATTTGGGATGGTGAGAAACAGGAAGAAAATTGAAGGGAAGGGAGAAGAGGACGAAGAATTGAATGAGGGAGAGTTTGAGATGGCTAGAAGGAGGAAGAAAACGGTAGGGAAGGAAGAAGAGGAAGAAGAACTGAATAAGGAAAAATTAAGATGGTAAGAACGTGGAAGAAAATGGAGGAGGAGGGAGAAAAAGAAGAATTGATTGAAGGAGAACTTGAGAAACTGGAGAGAAGGAAATTTGAAAGGAGATGGATTGAAGAGGGAGGGAGATGAAGGCTGAGAAGGATATTGGAAAAGTTTGTCTGGAAAAAAATGGAAAAAAACAAGAAAGATGGAATATTAGATGCCATAACTTTTGTCTGAGATGCCCCAGTCGTTTTATCTATCTGTCTGTCTTTCTATCTATCTATCTATCTATCTATCTGCCTATATATCTATCTGTCTGTTATATCTATACATATCTATCTGTTTCCTTATATCCATCCATCCATCCATTTTTCTACCTACCTCCTTATCTGTTTACATGCATCTGTCTATCTATCTGTCTAACTATCTATCTATCTATCTGTTTATCTATCTGTCTATCTATCTATCTATCTATCTGTGGTTTACCTAATTATCTACCAAGTATAAAATATAGATATAAGATTACAGCCTAGATAAATACCTTCAGTAAGCGTGTGTGTGTGTGTGTGTGTGTGTGTGTGTGTGTGTGTGTGTGTGTGTGTGTGTGTGTGTGTGTGTTTTCGTTCAGTTTGGGAGTGAGTTTTTCGAGTTGAGAAGGTTGGCCATTGCCTTCATTCAGCTCCTTCCATTCTTTACTCCTTTCACTTTGACTCGGCCTAAAAATTGCCATCTCTCCGTCTCAGATGCTGAGTTGTAACGAGAGATTTAACGCTAGAATACGGGGCTAGTCACGAGGAAGTGTTGTGGAAAGGATGTAGGGCCGAAGTATCTCTCTCTCTCTCTCTCTGAGCGTCGTGAAACAAGTTGTTATAGGAAGGACGAAAATCTGAGCCATGTTAAGGTGAGAGAACTATAGATATAAAAAAAATAATAAAAATCTTATAATATGGACTCATAACATATAGACAGATAGATAGATAGACAGATAGATAGATAGATAGACAGATCATTAACCCATTGACTTCATATAGGGCACACTCTCAAACTCAGCACTGTCCTCTACAAGAAAGATGAATTTAATGGAAAAATGCGTCGTCGGTTTGAAAGGGTTAAGAAGCAGGATTAGGTGCCACTCCTCCCTCACCTAACCGGCTTGTCTGCTTTCTGCTTGTGCGTACCTGCTTCTGCATCTGCTTGTACAATTGGTCGCTAAAGTTCGTCTGCTGTTCCGCTGCCGCTGCTTCACACTTAGGGCATGTCCGTCACTTTCCTTCATTACAGAATTACCTCTCTCTCTCTCTCTCTCTCTCTCTCTCTCTCTCTCTCTCTCATCAGCATCGTTATCATCATCGTCGTCGTCGTAGTCATCATCATCATTTGTCATCATCATCATCACATCGTCGTCGTCTTCATTGTGACAAAAAAAGACAATTCAATGGCTCTGAATCCTTTATATAGCACTTCTTCGTGACTAGCATCATATCCTAGTGCTGATCGCTGCAACTAAGAAATCAGCATGAAGAGATGGCAATTTTAGGCCAATGTTACAGAAAAAGAATATATCAGTCTTTTATTCGTAGGCTCAGATGTACAGAAGCGAAAATGATAAGATGGGTGTGCAGTGCGTCCTGGAATGCGAGGTCTGGGGGAGCTAGGTTTACGATGGAAGAGTTAACAGGAAGGATGGGACTGGAATGTATTGGGTGTTGTGATGAGCAGGGGTGGACTGAGATGGTTTGGGGATGTGGAGAGGATGGGGGATGACAACTGGGTGTGGAAAGTGAGAAGTGTTAACCTGGGGGGTAGGGCTGCGAGAGGCACACCGAAAAAGACCTGGGACGAGGCCGTAGAGTGTGACCTCAGGGATAAGGGACTGAATATGGAGGCTGCCAGGGATCGAGCAGCGTGGAGAGCCGGCATTAGGTGACCAAGGGCGACGCGTGTAAGGATGTTGGAGCCTTTATAAACGATACAAGCGATACAATACTCAATTTATATTTAGAGGATTGTGGAAATACAGGCCAATTTGTATTTCCCACACCTAATGATTATCTCCATACTCAGTTATTATTTCCCACACCCATTTATCATCCCCCACACCCAGTTATTACCCACACACACCCAGTTATTTTTACGTCATTCATCCCCTTCTCTTCCCACCCATTTCCTTCCCCCCTTCCCACCCATTTTCTTCTCCCCTCCACACTCTTTTTCTTTTCCCCTCCTCACCCATATCCTTCCCCCCTTTCCACTTATTTCCTTCCCCCACCCCACCCATCTCCTTCCCCCCTCCCCCACCCATCTCCTTCCCCCCTCCCCACCCATATCCTTCCCTCTCCCCCACCCATATCCTTCCCTCTCCCCCACCCATATCCTTTCCTCTCCCCCCTCCATATCCTTCCCCCTCCCCTCCATATCCTTCCGCCCTCCCCACCCATTTTCTTCTCCCCTCCACACTCTTTTTCTTTTGCCCTCCTCACCCATATCCTTCTCCTCCACACCCATATCCTTCCCTCTCCCCACCCATATCCTTCCCCCTCCCCTCCGTATCCTTCCCCCTCCCCACCCATTTCCTTCCCCCTCCCCACCCATTTCCTTCCCCCTCCACACCCATTTCCTTCCCCCTCCACACCCATTTCCTTCCCCCTCCACGCACACACACACACACACACACACACACACACACACACACACACACACACACACACACACACACACACAAGGGGAAACTGAGATAAAACGACCTCATTTTCCTGGCGATTGTGGGGAAGCGGACTCAGCCATTCGAGATTAGCCCCCCCTCCCCCACAATCTCCCAGGGGGGGGCTTTGATGGGCCCTGTCCGTCACCTTCGCCCTATGGACTTCTGACGCGGCTCTTGTGTGGGCGTGGGAGTGGGTGGATGGGTGCAGATGATGGGGGGGAAGGAGGTTTACGTGGGGGTCGGGTGTGGGGAGGAATGGAGATGTGTGTGTGTGTGTGTGTGTGTGTTTCTCTTAAAATCTATGGTTTTATATCAAATGCATTACGTACAGAGAGAGAGAGAGAGAGAGAGAGAGAGAGAGAGAGAGAGAGAGTGTGAATATAACCACGGCAGTATCCGGGATTGTGTTCGAGGCAGGATATTAGCCTGTCTTTAGCCAGACGAGGGAAGGGGGGTGGGGTTTGGGACACCATTTCTTGACTGTACACTCCTTTCATTTTCACTTGGCTCAGATTTTTCCCTCTTCTACTGTGATTCTACATTCACACAACACTTCTTCGTGACTAGCACTATATTCTAGGGTTAATCTGTCGTAACATCTCGGTGTTGAAGATGGAAAGATGGCAATTTTGGACCAGGTTAAACTGAAAATACTAAAGTTTTAATCTAACCTGGCCTAAAATTGCCGTCTCACCTTCATCAACAGGTGTACTCAGGTGTGGGTATTTATTCCTGGTGTAGATTCCTGGTGTAGATTCCTGGTGTAGATTCCCGGTGTAGATTCCTGGTGTAGATTCCTGGTGTAAGATTCCTGGTGTAGATTCCCGGTGTAGATTCCCGGTGTAGATTCCCGGTGTAGATTCCCGGTGTAGATTCCTGGTGTAAGATTCCTGGTGTGGATTTCCAGTGTAGATTTCTGGTGTAGATTCCTGGTGTAGATTCCTGGTGTAGATTCCCGGTGTAGATTCTTGATGTAGATTCTTGATGTAGATTCTTGATGTAGATTCCTGGTGTAGATTCCCGGTGTAGATTCCCGGTGTAGATTCCTTGTGTAGATTCCCGGTGTAAGATTCCTTGTGTAGATTCCCGGTGTAAGATTCCTGGTGTAGATTCCTGGTGTAGATTCCCGGTGTAGATTCCCGGTGTAGATTCCTGGTATAGGTTCCTGGTGTAGATTCCTGGTGTAAATTCCTGGTGTAGATTTGAATGACGTATATTAATGGTTTCCTCCCCTCCTCGCAAAAGGTGATGGTGGACTGCCGGGGAATGGTAACTTCCGCCTACAGACTAAAAGGTTCACGTTAAGATGAGCCTACTGTAGGGTTGCTACTACTACTACTACTACTACTACTACTACTACTACTACAACTACTACTACTACTACTACTACTACTACTACTACTACTACTACTACAACTACTACTACTACTACTACTACTACTACCACTACCACCACCACCACCACCACCACCACCAACATTTACTTCATCCTGTAGTGAGGGGGTCAGTGGAAGCCCCATCTAAGTTCCAACCCCTCCAGTTACCCCCCCCCCCAGCTGGATAAAACCGTCTGGAGGGAAGAAGGAAGAAGTCAAGGAAACGCCATGAAATTAAAGAGATTAGAAAGATTTTAAGGCATTTTCCTTTCACTTGTCTCCTATTCCCAGTTACAAGGGCAAAGCGAAACGACGGATTTGCATCTTTTTTTTTGGGGGGGGGGGTCAGTTCGTCCATGTTCTGTGTCTGTTCATTTTTTTTTCTGTCTCTTTTTAATCTGGTGCAGGGGCGGTATTGCACTTTTGGGAAATATAAAAGCAGATATTCTTAAATCTTACACTGCTCTTTTTTCTTTTCTTATCTCTTTCTTTTCTTTCTTTCTTTTTCTTTTTTCAAAGCGCCCTTCTTCTCTTGCCGCCTTCAGGATAGATTTTATTTACTGCACAGCGCACGCAAACAATATTTATTTATTTATTTAGCTTTCTCCGATTTATTCCTTAGTCAAGATCGTATTAATAATGTTGTTTCTGATACATACTGCATTATACATACACACACACATACATACATATATACATACATACGTTGATACATCGCACGTACATACATAAACACATACATACATTCCCACATAAACATACATACATTCATTCATGCATTGCACGTACATACAAAAATATACATACATACATATATAAATACATACGCAAGAGACGTCATGAAGTCTGTCATTGCAGTGCTTTTATGAACTTAAACCTTTCGGATGTATATTTGAACTCTCTCTCTCTCTCTCTCTCTCTCTCTCTCTCTCTCTCTCTCTCTCTCTCTCTCTCTCATTACTTTCGGGTGCTCAGCTTTCCTGCATAAAATCATGTGTATTTTCAAGGCAGTTTTCTCTATATATTTCTTCGATATACTTTTCCACGTCATCTTTTTTGACTGCGAGTTTGTGATGACGTCAGAACACAGCTATTTTTCTTGTGTGTGTGTGTGTGTGTGTTTTATCCTCTGCTACTCGAGTCGCTGTTTTTAGGCAAGTCGTAAAACAGATGTAATTTCTTTTTTCTCTTGTTGTTTTCCCTGCCAGGTGAGAGGTCGTTAGCAAGGTGTAATTAGCGTTATAGGTACGAAAGCTACCTGCGTATTGAAAGGACGCGAGATCAAACACAGGTAGTGGAAGGGAAGAGCTTTGATTAGTTTTATTTGAGTCAAGTTTTAATTTTCTTCCACTGATATGTCATGAAAATACTCCTACTAATACCATAACTTCTGAATGAGACAGTTCTGGTATGTATTTAATATGGACAGTGGGTATTGGCGCTGAAGTGGTGATACGTGATGGTTTGTGGCTCATAGGAGGACTGCTGGGTCTGACACACACACACACACACACACACACACACACACACACACACACACACAAGCTCCCCACGATTTTATGTAACTAAAAGGAAAGCCCTCTGTCATAACTGGTGGGTGTGTGTGTGTGTGTGTGTGTGTGTGTGTGTGTGTGTGTGTGTGTGTGTACTTTAGACAGGGACTGTACTATACTTCTGTCGTTTTAAGTTGGCAAAATTCTTCGTCATTTTGCAACTTGATTCCCATAGATCAGTGGCAGAGCAACCCACGGCTCGACATTCTTTTCCATAACACTTCTTTGTGACTAGCACCACATTCTAGTGTTGATCCCTTGTTATTACTGAGCTTTCAGGATCGAGAGCTGACAATTTTGGGCCAATTTAAGGTGAACAGAGTATAGAGAAATTACTGTGAGGGGAGAAGAATTACCAGATACAACAAGAATAAATGCAAGAGTAGGTAACTGTGTCGCAAAAGTCTACGAAAGTGAAGCACCATGTCCGAAAATCCTTAGTGCGTGGCGGACGGACAGAGCCGCCCAAAGAGACACCCATGCGTGTAAAAATAGTATATGTCTTTCCAAATTCAGTTTTAAGGATTGTGGAATTTCTTTACATACATCAAAATTAATTTAAGTTCAATAATTTTTTGTGTTTTGTGTGTATGTATTCAAGGCACATTTTTTTGTTATTTAATTTGTAAAAACTAGCATTTAATCTTAATATGGTGTGTGTGTGTGTGTGTGTGTGTGTGTGTGTGTGTGTGTGTGTGTGTGTGTGTGTGTGTGTGTGTGTAGAATTTCCGTTTCAGTAATTCTTAATGCTTGTCGGTATAGCACTACTATTGTTTTATTTTATCATTATTATTATTATTATTATTATTATTATTATTATCAGTTGTAGTAGTAGTAGTAATAGTAGTATTTCGATTCTACGAAAGAGGATAATAACACAGTAATACATGTCGAAACGTTCACCTTTTTTTTTTTTACAAAGATTTATATGAAGGCAGTGGTCATCCTGTTTGTAATCAGTGCTACTTGTTCAGACACCAGCTGTACTTATGAGCCAGCTGTACGTGTTCGTAAACCAGCTGTGCTTGTTTATAAATATTCATAAACCAGCTGTACTTGTTCATAAATATTCATAAACCAGCTGTACTTGTTCATAAATGTTCATAAACCAGCTGTACATGTTTATAAATGTTCATTAACCACCTTTATTTGTTCATAAACCAGCTGTATTTGTTCATAAATGTTCGTAAACCAGTTGTACTTGTTCATAAATGTTCATAAACCAGCTGTACTTGTTCATAAACCACCTATATTTGTTCATAAATGTTCATAAACCACCTATACTTTGTCATAAATGGTCATAAACCAGCTGTACTTGTTCATAAATATTCATAAACCAGCTGTACTTGTTCATAAACCACCTGTATTTGTTCATAAGTGTTCATAAACCAGCTGTACTTGTTCATAAACCACCTGTCCTTGTTCGTAAACCACCTGTCCTTGTCCATAAACCCGCCACGTCCGTCATACAAGGCCGGGCTGATCTCTGACGTCACAGAGGAAATTACCCGACCGTACCTACAGCGTGGTCAAAAAGTTTCTTGACCCAATAAGCCAGGTAATGTCCCGAGAAAAAGGAGCACATACCTTCTGAAGCATCGGAAATTTGAGGCATACTTTTGCACGATACTGTTACCGCGTGTTAAAAATGTACTGCAATTTTTTTTTCTGTTTTTGCCATATGGAATCGTGTCCCAGGATGTAAGAGGAAATTTTTGGCCCCCCCTGTAAGCGCTGATGAAATTTGGCAGCGGTCATCCCTAGCCAATACCTCCTCCACAGTCGGCATCAAAAGTCCTGTCACACCTCCACCTCTCCTGCTTTTTCCTCCCTAGGCTTTGAACTGGTGAATCCATAGCAACCGACAGTGATGGATTTATTTGGCCACAGATCAGTGTCATCAGTGCGGATTTACTGGATTTACTCACCAATTTTCACAAATCCGAGGAAAGAAGGAAAGGTGGCAGATTTTTTTACGCCGACTGTATTGCGGCCCGAGATCCTGTTGATTGTCTTACATTGATTTGATTTACTTTTTTCTGCTTCCGGTTGATTGGTTTCCGTTTCCGGTTGATTGGTTTCCGTTTCCGGTTGATTTTATTTAATTTTGGGAACTTCTTATTTAAGCAAGGTGTACTCTCTCTCTCTCTCTCTCTCTCTCTCTCTCTCTCTCTCTCTCTCTCTCTCAGCCGTAGTTCGTGTGTCTGTTCTTTCTCTTATAGTCTTTTCACACTAACTTGGCCTAGATTTTCTTCCTGTAGCTCAGTGACAGAAAAGGATAATGCCAAGACTGTACAGCTTTTCCTTAGCACTTCTTCGTGACTAGCATCGAATTCTAGTGTTATTCTGTTGCCACAACACAGCATTCAAGGTGGGATGGTGGAAATTTTTGACCAAGTTTGAGTGAAAAAGGTATAGATTTTTTTTTCCCATACTACACATTAATTTTCCCTCCCTAGCTCCTTTTTCTTAGCGGTTTATTTGTTCTACACATTAATTTTCCTTTTCTAGCACCTTTTCCTCAGCGATTTATTTGGCATATTACACATTAATTTTTTTCCTCTACACTTTTTCCTCAGCGATTTATTTGTTCTACACATTTATTTTCCCATACACTTTTTCCTCAGCGATTTATTTGTTCTACACATTTATTTTCCCTCCCTAGCACCTTTTCCTTAGCGATTTATTTGTGTGAAATTGGCAAGACCAGGCTAGAAACGAAGTCGTCGAGCTAACGGGGTTAACATATTTTTATATGGGAGACATGCTATCTTATATTCCTTTTTTTTTTAATTTTGGATTTTTGTTTTTTGAACTGGGGGGGGGTCAGATAACAGCCTTCCTTAATTCCATCAGTAAGAGTTTTATTTTGTCATAATTTGAGTAATATGATATGGAGACTTCTTCTGTTTTAAATTCCTGTTTTTTTCTTTTTTCAATTTTGGAGTTTTTTTTGGAACGGGGGGGGGGGTCAGATAGCAACTTTCATTAATTTTTTCAGTTCCATATTCTGCCCTGTATTATACTCCTTTTTTTTTTTTTTTCAGTTTTAAAGATTATTTAGGAACGGCGGGGGGGGGGTGTCATAACAGCCATCATTAATTCTTCCAGTTCCATTTTTTCCTGTATTTTAGTCTTTTTTTTAGTATTTGAGATTTTTTTGGAGTGGAGGGGGGGTCAGATGTCTCCATTAAATCTCTCAGTACCATTTTTTCTGTATTATATTCCATTTTTTTCGTTTTTGAGATTTTTTTGGAACGGGGGGGGGGCAGATAAGTCTCCATTAATTCTTTCAATGCCATTTTCTTCTATATTCCTTTTTTTTTTTTTTTTTTTAGTTTTAGAGATTTGTTTTGGAACGGGGGGGAGGGGTCAGATAAGTCTTCATTAATTCTTTCATTGTCATTTTTTCCCATAGGTTAAGTAGGTCATATGGAGGTTTCAAGAACAGCTAATGAGGTCACCGTTTAAAATGTTAATGACCTTGACCCAACCATCTCACCTGGTCTTCGTACATGTTAATTAGCCCTCTTAATTGACCTTATTTAGCGTCCGTAAGTTCCCTCGATGCGTCTGGGGAAGGTCATTATCTTCACCAAGTTTAATGAGAGGAAAATTCGTGGAAAAAAATAGCATAGGAAAAAAATATCTGGTGCCCCATTTTTTTCGTTCCTCCTTTCAGTATCCCAAAGTTTTGAAGAGAGTGCAAGTGGATGGGAAAAATATATTGAATTTTTTCCCCTTTCAATCAGTGAAAACGAGATTAAGCAGGCGGTGTAGAATTCCTTTTTCTTTTTCCTTTTCTTTTTTTTTTAATGCAAGGAAGAAGGAACAAAGGCCAGGAGTTTCGAAGAGAGCGCAAGCGGTGAGAAAAATATATTTAATCTTTTCCCCTGTCAGTCAGTACAAACGGGATAAAGCAGGCAGTTTAGAATTCCTTTTTCTTTCTTTCTTTCTTTTTTTTTATGCAAGGAGGAACCAAAGGCCAGGAGTTTTGAAGGAAGGGCAAGCGGTGGGGAAGAATATATTGATTTTGTTTCCCCTGTCAATCAGCGGAAACGAAATTAAGCGGGCAGGTTAGAATTCCTTTTTCTTCTTTTTTTATGCAAGGAAAAAGGAACCAAAGGCCAGGAGCCCGCAAACCGAAAAACGAAATACAACAGAGAGCCAAATTCTGTCGTGTCTTTTATTTTGTTTAGTTTCATTTTACTTTACTGGCTGTGTCATATCGCTTTTACATTCCCTCTGTCAATATCACAATCACGGAGCTAGAAATGTTGAATTGTGGTTGAAGTTTGTGGTAGGTGGTGGCGACCATCATCCACTCACTTGATGTAGTGCTGCCTACTTCTTCCTTAGCCTTTATCATTCTTTTTTTGTGCCTGCCCTCTTCTCTTCCTATTTCTCCCATCTTTCCTGTCACATCTTATTGCTTTTCTTTCCTTTACAGGTGGCTTTACATTGAGTGACAAGCCAAATGGTTTCCTGTGGGCCAGGGAACCATTTACAACGCTGGGTGGTAACCATATAACCAAACCATACGTGCTCCCTAGTGTCAACAAGTGGGTCGGTGGAGGGTTAGTGCCCCTCCCCGTAAAACAAATAACTCAAAGTCAAATGGCCACCCCTTACGGGATTATGGCATCTGGCAATAGATAGATAGATAGTAAAAGTCTGTATAAATATTGCAAAAAATGAAAAGAATGAGTTACTTGACAAAAGGACCAGCAGAGGATACTGAGAATTATATTTATTTATTTATTTATTTGTCCGTAATTATCATTCATGACATCTCTCTGGTTAGCTGTTTTTCTGCTTCTCCATCTATCTATCTACCTGTCTATCTATCTGTCTGTCTGTCTATCTGTCTATCTATATTTGATTTCTTTAGTGTGTCTGTTTAGTAGTTCATCAGTCAGTTATGCTTTTTATCTATTTATTAACTCTCTCTCTCTCTCTCTCTCTCTCTCTCTCTCTCTCTCTCTCTCTCTCTCTCTCTCTCTCTCAATTTATTCATTTGTAAAGTACATTAGACAGGTAGATAGATAGATAGATGGTTCTCGATATCATCATCATCATCTACCCTATCTGAAAATGTACCTACCAAACTGCTTATCAGCCTTTCTTTTTACATTACCTGTATGTTTATCAGTCCTGTACCTGAAGCATATTATCTACGTCCTAATCTTTAATTCCATATGTACGGTACAAAAGTAACTCTCACGTATCCCTCTCTTGCTAGTGTAGTGGTTAGAGAAGCTGTCTACTATCTAAAAGGCCGCGGGTTCGATTTCAAAGCGTGACATTACTCCTCCACAAAACCCATATAACATACAAACCACATATTGTATTACCTTACACCAGCCTTCATTTGACAGCCCTGGTATGCATTCAGTATGGACGATGGGTATTGGCGTCGAAGTGGTGACATGCACAGGTGTGTTTGGCGCGTCGGAAACCATCTAGGTCTCAGGGAAGGGATGGTCTAGTCTAAGCCCAGAGTAAGGCATGAAAAGAACCAGGCATCATTTCATCCCAGGCAGTCTCTCTCACTTTTTTTTTTTTATCATTATCCTTTCTTTCACAGTCTTTCTCTTATGTATGTCAGCATGAGGGATTATGGAGAGAGAGAGAGAGAGAGAGAGAGAGAGAGAGAGAGAGAGAGAGAGAGAGAGAGAGAGAGAGAGAGAGAGAGAGAGATGAAGATAAAAAAAGATACCTTCGTGGACTGCCTACCTGCGTCGGATCAATTAATGTCCATTGGCGTCCCTTCACCTCCAATTAGGTCCATTCACTTTAAGGAAGCTCCCTAACATCTCTTCCTAAGCGATTTACTCGTATTCTGCTTATCACACCTTTCCTTCTTGTGTGTTGTATAAATCCTATCAATATCACCATACTCCGCAAAAGTAGCGTACAAAAGGATATTAACTACCCATATCTAAAAATAAATCGCTAAGGAAGAGGTGCTAGGGAGCCTCCTGATGAGAATGCGGGCTCAGGTGAGGTTAGCGGAAGTCACCTGTCTACGGAGTGGTTTACTAATTAACTCCCTTAGCTTGTGATTCGCCCTCAGCTGAGTAAAATCGTCCGGCATAAGAATACAGACTACTAGAGTTGTCACGAGCATGAGAGGGTTAATGGTGGCAGGATTAACTCTCAAGCTCCTATGACTCACTCTCAGCTGAATAAAATCGTCTGACAAGTGGAATGTGAGGGTTTACTGGGGACAACACGAAGCCAGTTGATGAGGTGGAGGGATGGAGTTGAGAGATTTACAGTATATGAGGGAGGAGGGAGTGAGCTGGGGGGAGGGCAGTCAAATGGTGGGTGACAGAGCTACTTGGAGGCGTTTTGTCTGTGGCCACCCTTTGTGGGATTAGGGCGTCTGGCTATAGATAGATAGTTAGGATTATTTCTGTCTGCTGAGTGGTTTTATCAACCTCTCTCTTACATGAATTTTTCTTTATATAATACTGCTTCCAGACGATTTTTTTTTTTCTGTTTAGGATTTCGTGGACTAGTGAAGGTAAATATTGTCTTCATTAACCTGCTTTCCACAAGGGGGGATGGGGATTACCTAGCAGAATAAAATACCTGTAATATATTGTTAACTAGAAAAAAGAGTAAATAGCGTCCAATGACTGTATTTTTGTATTTATTTACTTATGTTTTTATTTATATGCTGAGTTGTAGCTTCTCAATTCTCGTTACGGTATATGTAGTAATAAATTGCATGCTTCTCCTTTTGCAGGTGAGTTGTGGCTGTGAGAACGAGGAGAGTGAATTGACAATAAGTTAAATACAGGTCAGTCCAGGTGAAACTGGGTCAAGTCATCGCCCTGCAGGTCACATCAGGTAATTTTTCAGGTTAATATAAGTCTAATTAGCCCAGTTCAGGTGTAATCAGGCCCCTTCTTATCGATCCCAGCCACAGTGGTCAAGTCTGTTCTTCAAGGTATTATAAATGCATTCCAATTAGGTGGTCATGTCATAATAGGTCAGTTAGGTCTATGCAGGGTATTTGGTTGTGTCATATTTGGTTAGTTAGGTCAATGCAGGGTACCTAAGGGCTAGACGGGACCATTGGTTTCTGTTTTGAGTCATTAGATCCACTTACGTCCACTTACATCCACTCATGCCACCTGAAGCTTAATTGTTAGGTTATCACTATTATCATCATCATTATTATTATTATTATTATTATTATTATTATTATTATTACTGTTGTTGACATTGTTGTCGTTTTTGGCTGTGGTTGTGGTGTTATTATTATTATCATCTGTCCACGTACAGTATATTGTGTGTGTGTGTGTGTGTGTGTGTGTGTGTGTGTGTGTGTGTGTGTGTGCGTGTGTGAGAGAGAGAGAGAGAGAGAGAGAGAGAGAGAGAGAGAGAGAGAGAGAGAGAGAGAGAGACCAGCTGAAGGGGAAAGTTTTGGAATGAGGGAATGTCATTAAGGGTAATAATGCGACTCAAATTGGGTCATTTATGAAGTTGATTGGCTGTTGGGTAGTGGCCCTTCTCTCTTCCCTCTTTAATTTGCTCTCTTCCCTCTTTAATTTGCTCTCTTTCTTCATTTTCATTTCTCTTCAGCACCTTTTCTTCTACGTGTTTCCTCTTTTTGTATTCAGATTCTTCTCTCTCTCTCTCTCTCTCTCTCTCTCTCTCATTTCCTTTCTGCTTCCTCCTTCCCTTCTCCGTAGCCTCCTTTCTGTTCCTCTCTCTTTTGGTAAAGGTGTCGGATTTTCTCTTTTCTCTCTCTCATTTCTTTTTCTCTCCTTTTTCGTTTTCTCCCTGTTTTCCTTTTTTTTGGAATGGGGGACAGCTGTAATCTGGTGTATGGATAGTTTTTTCTTTTGTTTTTCCTTCCTCTGCTCTGTTATTGTACCAAAAAAAATAAATAAATAAAACTCTGCACCTTTCTTCACTAGACTTTTCCTCTTTTTCAGCTTGCCTCTCCTTCATCCTCTTCCTCCCTCCTCCTCCCTCCTCCTCCTCCATCTATACTTCTCCCTTCATCTCTGCTCTTTCTCCCCCCTCTTCCTCCATTTCTCCCTCTCTTCCTTCTTTCACCTCCTCCTAACTATCTTTCCTTGTCCCTCTCCTAAAACTCTTCCCATCTCTCTCTCTCTCTCTCTCTCTCTCTCTCTCTCTCTCTCTCTCTCTCTCTCTCTCTCTCTCTCTCTCTCCCCATCTTCCTTTTCCATCTTTTCCTCTTTTTCTTTACTCATCCTTCTTCTTTCCTTTTTTTTCTTCATTACATGTCATCCAACCAAGGAATATTAATTTCCTTAGTGCCTTGACCTCATATGGAAGTGGATATAAGCATACTATAATCCCTAAACCCCTTCAGCACTATGACGTCTCTTTATGCTGTCCTTAAACTATCACCAAACGACCTTTTTTTTTTTTCTACTTTAGGCAGGACTATTAGCAGTAAAGGGAGCTACCTAAGTATTCCCTAAAATACTTAAACTCTTCTGTGTTGAAAATTTGGCTTAAAAAAAATGTAATGATAAAAAAATACTGTCATCTGATGGAAAAGCTTGCTGACGAAAATTCAACTTATGTCCTATATACTTTTAGAGCAGCCCCAAGCTTCACTGTGTCTACGTAGATTGTGTGTGTGTGTGTGTGTGTGTGTGAGAGAGAGAGAGAGAGAGAGAGAGAGAGAGAGAGAGAGAGAGAGAGAGAGAGAGAGATTCACACACATATATCACTCAGATAATGAAGTACAGCACAGATCGATAGGTTACTTATTTAAAAGACTTATTGTAAAGGTAAAGATTGACAGACATATAACTAAAGTCGTAAAGTAAGCATCATAAGTAGAAGAGTAATAAAAGAGCGAGAGATGTTCGATAAACAGTTATTTTGGCGATAAATTTCACACACGTATCAGCCAAAATCTCAAAGTAATCTTCAAAGTAAAACAGTATTGAAGTCCGGAAAAAATCGACACAGGGAGTACCGAAGCAGTTGTCGGTACACGAAATAGTAATGAAGCTCGGTACAAAATCGACACAATGACTACCGAAACAGTTGTCGATACATGAAACAGTAGTGAAGCTCGGTACAAAATCGACACAGGGAGTACCGAAGCAGTTGTCGATACACGAAGCCCCAGCAACACGAGGGAGGCAGACCTAACAACCGCCAGTAACTCAGCAGCGTCGGGAAGTGTTTGTGTTTGAGCTAGTTGTTCCGAAGCCCCGTGTTTGTGAAGCGGCCCTGATGAAGACCCTTATTGGGCAAGGAAGTCGCGCTGCCTCCGTCCTCATTGATTACCTTCTTCAGTCACGTAATATTCTTTTTTACCTTTTTATCGTACGTGATCATCTTAAACTCTTGTCATTTCTTAATCTTTTTTTCTTACGTGATTATCTTAAACTCTGCAACTTTATTTTCTTTCATCTTCAACTTAAATCTCCATCTTTCTTTATCTTTTTCTCTTACGTGATCAGCTTAAACTCTGCCATTTCTTCATCTTTTTTTCATACGTGATCAACTTAAACCCCGCAATTTTCTTCGTCTTTTATCCTGTTCATTTAGACTTTTTTTTTTTTTTCGTCTTCTTCTTACGTGACTGGCATTCTTCACCCTTTATGCTCCTCATTCAGGTGGCATATATTCTCACAATATCCTTACGTGGCCAGTTTAAACCTTGCAATTTTTTCCTTCCTTTATTTATTTATTTATTTCATTTATTTAAGGAAAGAGGGGGAAAGGATTTTGAAAAAGAGGGACATGAGAAGGAAAAAGGAAGAAAGGTCGAAAGACAGAAGTAGTCAGTAATTCACCTTTTATTTTTATTTTTTTCCCCAAGGAACTGAGCATTTTCACGGGTAAGAAAATATAAAAAAAATCCACAGAGCTTAAGACAGATAATAATGAAGAGGTTAATAAGCAAATACCTAACCCCTTCAGTCCGAAAACCCAAGATGAGTAAGATAGCCTGAGAATGGGAAGAGAGAAGTAAGAAATTAGACCTGGAATTCGATACAGGATTAAATGAGCAAGCACACGGATTCAGATATATACCATGCCATACGTTACTCCTTCCTCATTGACTCTCACCCAAGGATTATTATTATTATTATTATTATTATTATTATTATTATTATTATTTTGCATCATTCTGTATCTCCTGACCAATTTATTCAAACTTATAAGATGATCTTCTAACTTTAAGGGCTAGATGGAAGCCCTTATTTTCGTCGGGTGAGGAAGCTCCCTAACACCTTCTCCTAGGCGATTTATTTTGTTTATTGTACCTTACTGTCCTCTCTTTTATATAAATCCATCCAGTATCGCCATACTCTGCATAAGTAACGTACAGTGGGGTATTAACAAGCGATATCCTAAAAATAAATCGCTAAAGAAAAGGTGTTAGGGAGAATATGAATGAGAGTCCTTGATAACTCTTTCTCTATCTGGGCTCTCCCAAGCTGAGTAAAATCGTCTGGTAAGGAGCAATGGTCGGATCTTGAATCTGGCTCTCTATTGTATTTTGTTTTTCTCTTGGAAGGAGCAGTTATTGCGGGCTCTTGGCCTTTGGTTCCTTCTTCCTAGCATTAAAAAAAAAAACAATGTACAGTAATGTGTCCTTTGGGTGAAGAGATGAATAAATATAAAAAATTTCAGTAAATAATGATGCAGGAGTTCTGGGGCTATATCCTTTGAGTCCCTGTAATCTGCGGGATGGATTGGTACAAAATATTGCAGTTTGTGGGGAGGAAGGGGTTGTTATTTTTATTATTATTATTATTATTATTATTGTTATTATTATTATTATTATTATTATTATTATTGTTATTATTATTATTATTATTATTATTTTCATTAATATTAATATTGTTGTAATTATTATTATCATTATTATTATTATTGTTATTATTACCGTATTATTATCATTATTGTTGATGTTGTTTTCGTCTTCGTTGTTGATATTATTATTATTATTATTATTATTATTATTATTATTATTATTCGTCCATCCATCCATCCATCATCCAATCCTACATGGCCCCATGAGGAGCTTAGGAGCCCGGGGCTAGGCAGTTGGTCCCAACATTTAAGATGAGAGTGACCAGCCTCACTCATCCCTGAGTGGCATTACGTGAGCAATAAACCCCAACCACCCCGTGGATATAAACCTTCACCGGCTCAATCCAACTGGAGCGCAATAATTACCCATTAAACCACCAGGTGCCAAAATTTGGTTATATGGTTACCACCCAGCGTAGTAAATAGTTGCCTGGTGTACAGGAAACCATTTGGCCTGTCACTCAATGTAGAGTCACCCACAGGCAGAAGGAAGAGGAAAGAATGAAAGAAAGAAAGACAGAAGAGGGAGTGTAAAGTTACTTATCATTAAGAAAGAACACTTTTCATTTCTCATGCCTTACATGGTGCCAACTATATTTGATGAGGTGCTGGAAAATTGAACATTACTCAGTCATTCTTACGCTCTGTTGTGTATGTGAAGTCCACCTGTAATGAAAGTTGGACCAAAAAAAAGACAAAATTAGCCTCAAAGAAGACAAGCTGAGCAAAAATAAATAAATAAATAAAAAAAATAAATAAAATAAAATGAGGAAAAAAGACAATATGAGCCAAGAAGGAAAAAATGAGCCAAAAAATGAGCCAAAAAGTGAGCCAAAAAGATGGACAAAATGAGCCAAAAAATGAGCCAAAAAATGAGCCAAAAAGATGGACAAAATGAGCCAAAAATGGACAAAATGAGCCAAAAAAAAGGGCAACTATTACAGGTTTTTTTAATGAATGCAGGACGCCTGTAATCTGGAATATGAATTTTTAAAGTTCGTATTTCTTTGTGTGTCGTGTTGTGTGGTGTGGTATTGTGTGGTATTGTGGTGTGGTGTGGTGTGGTGTGGTGTGGTGTGATGTGATGTGATACTGTGTGGTGTGGTGTAACGTGTGGTAGCTTGTGTGGTGTGGTATGGTGTGGTGTGGTATTCTATAGTGTGGTGTGACGTGGTGTGGTGTGGCTGCGTCGCTGAACTCTACGGAACTGATGCACCCCACGTCCGAAAATTGTTAGTGAAGGGAACGTGGACAGTGCCTTTACCAGAGACACTCCCACGTTTAATAATATCTACAGATGGTTAGGCCTTTGAGCTGGTGACATGATTCCGGTGTTCTGAATGATGGGTGAAGGACTGTGTGGGCCTGTTTACTGGGCATGTTGATTCTCTCTCTCTCTCTCTCTCTCTCTCTCTCTCTCTCTCTCTCTCTCTCTCTCTCTCCTACTTTACACCGTAAGTGGCGAAAAAAGGTCATGACGACGACAACGATGATGATGATGATGATGATGATGATGACGAGGACGATGATGATGATGATGATGGTGATGATGCAGATGATGATGATTCAGATGAAGTTGATGATGATGATGATGATGATGATGATGATGGCGGTGATGATGATGCAGATGCAGATGATGATGATGATGATGATGATGTGCTTCTTGACTGGCATTTAGCGGTACATTCGGAACAAAATTTTCGCTCTATACCGATCAAAAAAAAAAAATAATGAGTCGAAAAAAAAGAAAGAAAAACAAGAGAAAAAAAAAACATGTAAAAGAGCCATTTTTTGGAGGATGAATTTTCCCATGTTAAAAAAAAGAAAAAAGAAAAAAAGGGGAATTGGAATTTCATTTTGTGTGACCATTATGCAGTCTTTGCGCCTCAAGATTTTTTCATTAATATTCACTCATTTCCTCCTTTTTCCATTCTATCTATTT
>NC_137051.1:36125160-36162660 GCF_032717465.1 Coenobita brevimanus | reverse complement strand
GGGTGTTTTTCACGAGTGTAGATGAATGAGGGTGTGAATTAGTGTGAAGATGGGTGTGGGTGGGTGTTGGCATAGATAAAGGTGTGTAGATGAATGAGTATATGGATCAAAGAGGTGGGTGGGTTTATGTGAAAGTGTGTAATGGGCATAAAAACATAAAAACACACAAATACACCGCCTGGTTCTAATCACAACGCCATCTCACCCTCTCAAAGAAGTGCCAACCAACGCCCCCATCCCTTAAAGGCGAAAATCCCACACGCCGTCCCAGCCCCAACGACCTTATCCTCCCCTGCCCACCAGCCCGGATGTTCGCTTAGCCCCTTCTTGCCCCCAAACGCGGCGCAGAGGCAGGCGGTGCGGATGGAAGTGTGTGTGTGTGTGTGTGTGTGTGTGTGTGTGTGTGTGTGTGTGTGTGTGTGTGGTTTGTTTTTCTTTGTTATTTAGACTGTGTTTTTTGTTTTGGGTCGTTGGGGTGTTCTCTCTCTCTCTCTCTCTCTCTCTCTCTCTCTCTCTCTCTCTCTCCCTCCCTCTTTTTTTCTTCGTTTTTCATGTTATTTGCTTTCTTTGTGGTTCATTCAGTGTTTTTTGCTCGTGTATTTTTCATGTTTTAATTGCTGTGTTGTAACTCGTGTTTTCATTAACTCTACTCCAGTGTAATTTCTTCCTTAATTACATTTTCTTCTGGTGAGGTAGTGTGTGTGTGTGTGTGTGTGTGTGTGTGTGTGTGTGTGTGTGTGTGTGTGTGTGTGTGTGTGTCTGTCTGTCTGTCTGTCTGTCTGTCTCATCTCTTCTCTGATTAAGGTGTGTGTTTTTTTCCTTTCAGTTCCTTCCCTTCTCTCTCTCTCTCTCTCTTCCCGTGGGCACTGTTTTGACCCACTTCTCCCTTCCTCCCTCCCTCTCTTCTCTCTCTCCCTTCTCCTTCCCTCCCTCCCTTCTCTTTCCCTCTCCTTCTCCCTTCCCTCCAGCCTCCTTCCTTGTCCTTCATTTATTCTCCCTTACATCCTCCCCTCCCTTTCCCTGTCCCCATTCATTTACCTCCATTTCCTTCCTCCCTCCCTTCCACTTTCCTTTCTTGACTCTCCCCTTCCTTCTTTATATTCTTTTATTTACCTTACCGTATTTTCCTTCCTTCCTTTTCTTTTCCTTTTCTTCCTTCTTCTCCCCGTCCTTCCTTCCCTCCGCTTCCTTCCATTCCTTCATTTCCTTCCCCTCCTCTTCTTAGCTCCTTTCTTTCCTAACACTTTCCCTCCCTCCCTTCTTCATGCTGCTTCCTTTCTTTCTTCCTTCACCATTTTCTTCCGTCTTCCTTACTTCCTTTCTTCCTTTTCTTCTGCACATCTTCTTTTTCCATCTCCCTCTACCTCCCTTTCCCTCCCTCCTTAGATCCCTCTCATTTCCGGCTTCCCCTTCATACCCCTCATCCTCCTTCCCCCTCTCTACTCCCCTTCCTCCTCTCCTTCTCCCCTCCTTGCTCTCTCTCCTCCTCTCTTCCTTATTTCTCCATCTTGAGTCCTTCGATTCACTTTCGCTTTTACATCCTCGGTCTTCCCGTCTCATTTCGTCTGCACATTCTTGTCCTTTACAGGTAATGTCTTTCCACGTTTGCCCTCCATTGTTCCTTCTCCCTTCCTTTATTTGTTTTGACTTCCTCCTCCCGTCCCTTCTCATCCCTTGTCTTACATTTTCTTTTTTCTTTACTGTAGATCTCCTTCCCCATCTCTCTCTCTCTCTGATTGTGTGTGTGTGTGTGTGTGTGTGTGTGTGTGTGTGTGTGTGTGTGTGTGTGTGTGTGTGTGTGTGTGTGTGTGTGTGTGTGTGCTGTCTATATTTCAGTCTGTCTGTCTGTCTTTCCTTCACCTCTTTCATCCTTTCCCCCACCAACTTACTCTCCCTTTCCTTTCACTTCTGTTCCTTTGTTGTGTTTCATACCGGAGAGCTTTCCATCATTCACCCTCCCTCTCCCTGGTTTTCCTCCCTCCTACCCTTGCCTCCAGTTCCCCCTCATCTTTTTCCTCCTCTCCCTTTATTGCTATTCTCCCTGCACCTCTTTCCTTCTCCCTCTTTCTTTCCATCCCTTCCCTTCTCCTTCGTATCGCCTTCTTCCTACTTGTTTCTCTCTCTCTCTCTCTCTCTCTCTCTCTCTCTCTCTCTCTCTCTCTCTCTCTCTATCTATCTATCTATCTATCTATCTATCTATCTCTTTTAGTACCCTCCTACGACCCACCCTACATCACCACACCCTTTCTTCATCACCCCTATCCCCCTCCCTCATCACCTCATTACCCCTAGTGTCATCACCATCACCACCACCATCATCACAATCATTCTCGTTTCTCGGTCCGATCAAACATTTTTTTTTTTTTTTCATTTTATTTCAAAGTTTTCCTGTTCCTCCCAAAAATACAACAGGAAATCAGGATACAAGCCGTGTACAGCGAATCGATTTCAAGGGGTAGGTTTGGACTTAGAAGAAATTTCCTATCTGTCGTAAGTTGCCGCGTGTAGTTGACAGGAAAAGTGTAAGGTCTTCCTCTTCTTCTTCTTCTTCTTCCTTCTGTTCTTTTCTTCTTCCTCTTCTTTTTCTCTCTTTTTATCATCATCATCATCATCTTCTTCTTCTTCTTCTTCCTTCTCTTCTTTTTCTTCTTCCTCTTCTTTGTCTTCTCTTTCTTGTTCCTCCTCCTTCTCCTCCTTCTCGTCCAAGTTGGTGGGTTTTATTGGAAGAACTTTCGAGTTTAAATCGGAGAAAGTCATACTTGCCTTGTACAACTCGCTAGTGCGCCCGCATCTCGAGTATTGTGTGGAATTCTGGTCTCCTTTTTCATAATGGACATAGAAAACTTTGAGAAACTGCAGTGAAGAACCACAAAAATGATACCACGACTTAGAAACAAAGCATATGAGGAACGCCTTGAAGAACTCAAATTATTTAGTCTAACGAGGCGGAGGTTAAGAGGTGACCTTACTGAAGTTTTCAAAATCATGAAGGGATATGACAACTTAGACATGAATAAATATTTTGAAATAGACCGGACGAGTTAAACCAGGAGTAATGGCTGCAAAATTATGGGAAAGCGTTTCCAATCCCATGAAGCAAATTCATCTCCAACGGAGCTGTAAATATCTGGAACAGATTACCCTCAGATACCGTGAACAGTATCTCAATTAAGACATCTAAAAACAAAATAAACAAGTACTTGCACGAGAATCCTCAGCTGACTCTGTTTCTGTCCAAATAACATACTTTTACCAGCTACGCAGTTCATTCCCCTCCTGTCTGCAAGACACCCCGTAAAGTTAACGTACTCGTACATAGCGTCGCGTCGTCATTATATATTTATCAGTTTATTAAATGCAAACAATGTGTTATAAGCACAGACTAGGATTTGCACAGATAACCCTGAGTTAATGGTCATTACACTTACTTTCGACCTGTGATGGGCTGCGGATCACTGAGGATTCCTGTTAAGTGACCACCATCAGGATTTTAAAATACCAGGGGTCACTGCTTCAGGAGGTAACGTGTGTTCTTATCTCGCATGGCAAAGTTCCTTGTCTCAGTGGAATGAACGGAGCTGGGGCCTAATTGACTGCTACCTACCTTAAAAGCACCAGACAAGGCTGCTGCACCACCCCTGAACATCCACATTGTGCACTGTGCAATTTCCACGTTATGTTTACAGACGCCCCATTAACTCAATGTATCTGTACATAATGTCACGCCTTAGTTATTTATTTATTTGATTTTACTTTCTACTTTATTACTTTCTCTTTCAGGTTATTCAAACTGGTAGCTTATAGATAAAGTATTATAGAATGTAACCTTTCCTTTTCAGTCATTCCTATGAAATTCCATGTCAGTTTTTCCATGCTGCCAGGTGGTCCTTCTCAGTTTCACCTGGAGGGTTTGGAGGCGGGGGGAGCCTTCTAGCATTACTATCCTTATCCTTCAGCATGTAGAGTTAGATCTCGTAGTCGTACTCTACATTGTAACAGTCAGCCTCGAAAGGACCAGAAGGTCTGTTGCTGTTTGCTTTCTTCCTCCTCCTCGTCCTCCTCCTCCTACAACATTGCGAAGGATTAATGAAGGCTGTATCCAACCCCTGCATTTGGAAAAGTCCCTCCTAACCTGAATAAAATCGTCTGAAGGTAGCAAGAATTTAAGGATGTCCTCAGTTTTTTTGGGGGGGAGGATTTAAGACCAGACCACTTAGAAAGGACACCAGGGTCTGTTTGGTCTTTATATTTATGTATCTCTCTCTCATGACCCTAGCTCGCTTCTTGTCAGACCCTTCTAACACTGTTTCTTCTATGCTCATCATCATTTTCTGTCTTCACTATCCTCGTCATAACACTCTACTATTCACCATCTTCATAGCTTTTCTCCTTCATCATCATCATCAACATCCTGCTATCTCTCACTTCCCGAATCATCAGACTTTCTTCTCACTCAGCACTCTCTTCCTCTCGACTAGTCATCACTCTTTCTCTTCCCTCTCCCCATCACCACTTGCTCCTTTTCATCACCTCTGCTTCTTACCCTCTTTCATCACATTTCAGTCCCCTGTCAAAACTCACTCTTTTTCCTTTCATCTCCATCCTTCCTCTTTCTCATCGTCTTCTTCCCTTTTATTAACATCTTCACCTCACTGCCTCATTGCGCCATCATTCTGCCCTCGCTCCCTCTCTTCCTTCCTGCTTTCTTATTTCTCCATACATCCTTTTCATTCGTCTCCCCTCTCTCTTCATCTTCTGTTTGTGTCTGGGTGTGTCATATATTGCATTCCCCTCACTTTTTAATTCTTTCCCCTCTCCCTTCTCCGTTTATAATCGTGGTTATTAATGTATCCTTGGTGCCTTTTTACTCTTTTCTTTATTCTGTCTTTAAGTTTATGTTTTTTCTTCCATAGTTAAAGCATTATTGTTCATTTAATCCTCTTTTTCTTTCCACTGTCTTTCTATCTCTCTCTCTCTCTCTCTCTCTCTCTCTCTCTCTCTCTCTCTATCTATCTATCTCTCTTCTATTGCCTCCTTTCTTCCTCCTTCCCATATCCCTCTTCTTACTTCCCTCCTCCCACCTTCTCATCATATCTTTTCCTTCTTTCTTCATTCACATTTTCTTGACCCTCCTCCTCCTCCTCCTCCTCCTCCTCCTCCTCCTCCCTCCAATTTCCTCCTCCTTGTTTGTCTTCCGTTTCTCCTCCTCACCCTCTCCATGCTCTCTTTGTCTCTTCCTTCACTTTTCTATCTTCCTCTCCCTCTCTTCCTCTCCTCCCTCTCCTCCTCCCGCCCTCTTCTTCTTTTAATCCTTCCTCACTCACACTCCTTCCTTTCTCCCTTTCATGTCAAATTACTCTTCCTCGTCCTTCCTCTTTATCCTTTTCGATTCTCTTCCTTTCTTCTCTCCAAGCCATACTTTCCAACCTATCCTTCCTCCTCCTCCTCCTCCTCCTCCTTCCTTTATCCTCTCCTTCCCACTCCCTCTCGCTTCCTCTCCCCTTCCTTTCCCCTACCTTCTCCCCTCCCCCTGCCCCCCCGTCCCTCCCCCTTTCGCCTTGTCTTCTTTTGCCTCCCCCTCTCCCCACCTCTTCCACTCCCCTCCCCTGTTCCCTTCTTTCCCTCTCTTGCACCCTCAGTTCCATTCCCTCTCCGTTTTTCTTCCTCCCTCCCTCCCTCTATCCTCTTCTATTATCCCTTTTACCTCCATGTGTTCCCTCCTCTCCCCCTCCCGTTCTCCCTACCACTCCTTCCCCCTACCTCTCTCCTAGTCTCTTCACCCCTCCCTCTCTCCCTCCCCCTCCTCTTCCCCCCTCTCCTTCCCCCCCCCTTCTTCAATACAGTAGTCTCCTTCTATCAGTTCGTCAGCGCCTCTCTGTCCTTCTGACAAACACAAGCATATCTGGCTGACACATCTATTTTGCACAGAGAGAGAGAGAGAGAGAGAGAGAGAGAGAGAGAGAGAGAGATGAAGTTGAGGAATGGCTGAGGAAAGAAAAAAGTAAAGAGGAAAAACAATGGGAATGGAAGGCATCAAGAAAAGTGTGAGGAAATGGTAAGAATTCGAGTAATGACGGAAAGAGGGAGATTTATGCGTGTGTGTGTGTGTGTGTGTGTGTGTGTGTGTGTGTGTGTGTGTGTGTGTGTGTGTGTGTGTGTGTGTGTGTGTGTTTTACAGAACTCGATAGATATACAAACCACACAAACCTTAGAGTCTGAGGTAAATATTCCGTTCCTAATTTTATAACCATACTGCATAGAAGCCAGTGAAAGGAAAGAAAATACAGCAGAAAGCTCTCTACCACCTACCGTACCCTCCGACGATGAGCCATACATAAATACAAAGAGTTATAGGTAAATGGAACAGTTTGTAGGCTGAACATGGCGAAAATTAAGTAACGACAGCGGAAAGGAATATTAAGAATGAAGGAACGCCTCTTTCATTCTTTAATATATATGGACATTCATTCAAAGGAGTGTGAATATTTTTACTTTTTTATTTATTTTTTTATTTATTTATTTATATATTTTTGAGTTCTCGTTCTTAAAATTTTAGGGATGCTTCAGTAAAGAGGTTGCTGATAAAAAACAAAAGAGGAATAAAATGTGCTTTGTTTACCTCCATTTTCTTTCTTTTATATCTGGTTATAGTGTTTTTTTTAAGTTTAGGGGGTGCTTAAAAAAAACATGTGTTGCAGTGGGCAGCATCACTCTCTTGTAATTTGGACAGTGCATGAGAACAGTATTGAGTCTTTACCTGGGATGCTTATTATATCACCTGGGTTATTGCTCCATTTGTTTTCTTTGTTATTTGTGTGTGTGTGTGTGTGTGTGTGTGTGTGTGTGTGTGTGTGTGTGTGTGTGAGAGAGAGAGAGAGAGAGAGAGAGAGAGAGAGAGGGTGAATATGTGAGGCAGGAGAATCACTATGGAAGGAATTTTAAAAAGGTGTGAGAGGAGATGTGATGACAGGAGGATGTACCTGTGAAAATTGAGAGAGAGAGAGAGAGAGAGAGAGAGAGAGAATCAGAAGAGACAGGGAAAGGAAATGAATCCAGCCAAGTCAATATTTACTGTACACCATCTTAAAGCGAACGTAACCTGTGTGTGTGTGTGTGTGTGTGTGTGTGTGTGTGTGTGTGTGTGTGTGTGTGTGTGTGTGTGTGTGTGTGTGTGTGTGTGTGTGTGTGTGTGTGTGTGTGTGTGTGTGTGTGTGTGTGTGTGTGTGTGTGTGTGTGTTTCCTAGCCTCACCCTGCCTTATTCTGTCACCCTTCGCTCTGCCTCACTCTCCCTGCCTCGTCTTCATTCTACTCCTCTCCCTTCCTGACGCTGCCTCACCCTTGCTCTGCCTCACAATCCCTCATTCTCCTTGGCTCATCCTCTCTCTTCCTCTCTCACTCTCACTCACTCTATTCTGCCTCGCCATCACTCTATCTCACCCTCCCTGCTTCACCTTCATCCTTCCTCATTCTGTTCCTACCTCACACTCACTCTTTCACTCTCTCCCTGATCATCCGTACTCTCCCTGCCTTACCCATACTCAGCCTTACTTGTCCCTGCCTCACCCACTCCCTGCCTAACCCTCCCGCTGCCTCACCTTGGCCTTTCTCACTCGTCTCCGTCTAACCAATCTCTCATTTATCTCTGTCTCTTTAATCTCAATTTTACACGTCTTTGCCTAACCCACCACTTTCTCACCCCACCCACCCCTCACCCCTCTGCCTCACCCACTCTGCCTCACCCCTTTGCCTCATCCCTCTGTCTCACCCCTCTGCCTTTCCTCTTTGCCTCACCCCTCTGCTTCACCCACAATGCCTCCCTTAGTCCCTGCCTCACCCGCCCTACCTCTTTCACTCTCTTCACTTTCTCACTGTTCCTCCTGTCATCCTAACCCACCCTGACCTGCCTGAACCCTCCCAGTTGGCCGTGCCTCTGCCTCACCCATCATTACCTCATCCCACCGTGCCTCACCCTTGCCTCAGACTGTCTCACCCAACACTGATTCATCCCTGCCTCGCCCTGCCTCACCTTGTTTTGCCTAAACCTATCACTGTCTAGACGTTCCTCACCCATCCTGCCTAACCCATCCTGCTTCACCTATCCTGCCTCACTCATCCGGCTCACTCTCCCAGTACACACACACACACACACACACACACACACACACACACACACACACACACACACACACACACACACACACACACACACACACACACACACACACACTGCCTCACCCTCTGGCGCACTCCCCTGCCTCACCCATCCCAGTTCTCACCAGCACATCACCCCAGCATATACCTAACTGAGCCTCCAACTGCCGTAAAGACTCTCCTCTCTTAAAACTCGTAATCCACCAGTCCTGCACCCTTCTTAACATCTCCGACAGTCATTCTTAGTCCATCTTAGACCCTCCTGCTGTCACACACGCCTTGGGAATGCGGATACACCCTCAGCTGTTTAGTGCTATCGATGCTTTTTATCCACTGCTTTCTACCTGCTGCAGAACTTGTGTCGTGGGTGACTGGCCATGTGTGGGGTGCGTGGTTCTGCCCTTCAGCCATAACATGTATTTTTCTGCTTCATCGTTTACCTAAAGGATCTTGGTCATCTTGGGGGAGTGTCATACCAGCGAAGGAGTTAATGAAGGCTTTTTATTCCCTCTGTTTCATAAAGTCTCCGTAAATTAGTAGCATCGCCTTGAGAGAGCAAAAATAAAGCGGGAAAAGAGGTATTCTTACATAGGCGGTTGATCTGTTGTGCTGTTTCTGCGCTAACTTGGCCGAAAATTGCCAGCTGCCCATTTTCAGTGCTCAGTTTTAGTAGCAGAGTAGCACTAAAATATAATGCTTGTCACGAAGTGCCAAGGGAAGAATGTAGAGCCGTAGCATCGTCCATATCCACCAGTAAGCTACGTGAAATAAGTTGCGGAAGGATGAAAATCTGGGACAAGTTAAGTTGAAACAGTTAAAGTCTGCCATACGGTGTGATGATAGTAGAAGAGATGGGCTTTGTTGATTTCCGAAACTCGTGGTTCCTTTCCTAGCGATGGAGAGAGAGAGAGAGAGAGAGAGAGAGAGAGAGAGAGAGAGAGAGAGAGAGAGAGAATGATTCACCCGGATATGTATCTGAAGCATGTCTAGAATTCTTGGTAAGATACATGCACGATCCAAGATATATCTGGAGGAATGCTCTGTCTCACGTTCTGATCTGAGCATGATATATTTTTACACCAGGACACCGCCGTGCTTGCCTGGCGGCCATTGTTTTATGAAGATGAGTTTGCAGCCATAAAGCATGACCTTGGGGAGCACGCTTGGTGACGTTTTTATCCTCCCCACATATCATACTCCCCCTGAGGTTGATTCGAGGAGGCTTGACGGCCCCCACAGGTGTCATCCCATATGGACGATTCCCGTCTGGCCGATCATCCGTTTTAGGCGGATTTTGGTATCCATTGTAAACGACTCCCAACAGAACGATTTCCAGATAAACTATCGCCACATGGACGAGCATGGCTCCCTGGCAGGAACAGTGTGAGTCAGTCCTTCGTCGTCTGCTGTTCCTTTGTCTTTTTGTCTACAGCCAGACGCCATAATCCCGTAACGGGTGGCCGTTTGACTGTAAGTAACGTTGTTTTACGGGGAGGGACGCTCGTTTCGTTTCGTTTCGTTTCGTTTCGTTTTTAAACGTTCCAGCATGCTTGCATGCATCGGGCTTGGTCACCAATTGGCGGTTGTCCATGCTGCTCGATTTCTGGCAGCTTCCCTATTCAGTCCCTTATCCCTGAGGTCACACCCAGTGTCCTCGTCCCAGGTCTTTTTCAATTTACCTCTCACAACCCTACAATAATATTTAATCTTTCTCTCAAAATGTGTGTAAAATTTCACATTATAAAATTACTAAAGTCATCACTCTTTGTCCCTCTGACTAATAGTGACGAGACTGCTTTCGTTAGATTGATAAGTTTTCATTCATTACACGTATGATTATGTGCACCAAACTGGACTGCAGATTATTGTCAAACGCTCGTGGATGTGAAGCACTGACATCTGGATTTTTGCTTCATATTAGCAAGCGGTTGACGTACCTTTGTGTTACCTGTGAATTTTAATTGTGGCCGCTGTTTGAATCACTGCTAATCATCAACATCCCACCTGATCAGCACCATAAACCGAGAGCAAAATTAACTTCTTCAATCCGGGAACATCTTTATCAGCTTTAGTCATACGATAGTGGGGAATAGGGGTGAGGGTATTGAGGGGATGGGGGTGATGGTGGTGAGGGGATGGGGGTGAGGATGGTGGGGTGATGGGGGTGATGGTGGTGAGGGGATGAGGGTGAGGGTGGTGGGGGATGGGGGTGTTAGACTGACAACATAACCATCACTGATCCTGTCTTCACCTGCCTCACTGCCACACGTCGCCTCAAGGATGTAGGTGGATCTCAGCTATGAACCGTTTATCATGTGATTGCATGTGATAGCCAGTCTGTCCCCTTCTCTCTCTCTCTCTCTCTCTCTCTCTCTCTCTCTCTCTCTCTCTCATATAGGACAAATAAACGTATGCTGTAATTAACATTCACTCTGTCTCCGTTTCAGGTAAGGAACATTCCCGTGATCGAGTTTGGAAAGGTATAGTAGTTAGTTCGTTACCTCGCCCGGACGGAGTCCGACGAGGTATTGTGTTTTGTCGAGTTTGTTTGTTTGTAAGCAACATTATGGAAAAACGACCAAATGAAATTGCATGAAACTTTCAGGATATGTGAGTACAGGTCCCCAAAGAAGGTGATTAAATTTTGGAAGTAATCGAGTAGCCTTGAAAGGTCAAACTCAAGGTCACGGATATTCAGAGGGCTATAACTTGAAAACGGTGGAAGATAGAGATATTTACTATTAGGAACATACAGGAACTCGTAATATAGGCTTTCATTTGGCTCCAAGACCTTTGACCTTGAATGAACTTGAAGGGTCAGACTCAGGGTCACGGATATTCAGGGGGCTATAACTCGAAACTGGTTGAAGATAGAGATATTTACTATTATCAGCATATAGGAAATCCCATATGGGTCCTTAATTGGTACCTTGACCTTTGACCGTAGGTGACTTGAAAGGTCAACTTCAAGGTCACGGATATTCAGGGGGCTATAACTCGAAGTTCATTGCGGATAGAGATATTTACTATTACCAAGATATAGGAAGTCTCATACGGGCTTTCATTTGTCAGCATGACCTTGACCTTGAGTGGCCTTGAAAGGTCAAACGCAAGAGCACGGATTTTCAGATGGCCTAACTTGAAAACATTTGTGCCATTACCTTAGACTTTAATTATGCACTGACACTCGATGGCAGAAACGAGTCAGTATTTAACAGCAATAAAATAACTGTTGTCGGGCGAGGTTTGTTGTGCCTGGCGCCACGTGTTCGTATTGCGTCTCACACCCATAATGTTTTTTAGCCTTGGCGTGTAGTGGATAGAAGTCTCATTAGTCGGTGTAGTGTATTCGAGTCCAGGACGTGTTCTGGGAAAGACAAGTATGGTAGCTGGGGCGAGGGCAGCCAGGGAGTGCTATAATGGTGCTGCTGTTCTCGAGTGAGGTATTTGGTGGAGCACTCATGCTTCACGTTCCCGGATCCACCTGTCCCTATTAACCTGGGTTTCCTGAAATACTCCTCACATCACTCCGATGTTTACAAGATTCGTAGCTAATTATATTGTTGATGGGAGTGTGGAAAACATGACAGACAGACAGACAAAGCAGCCTGGGGTAGCAGGAAGGACTAATTATGAAGGATTATAACGTCAGTGTTGAGACTAAGTCATAAACATGGCGTTGACAAGACATAATTAAGGACAGACAAAGCTTTCGCCCGCGAATACGTATCGCCCACCATCACCCATATACTAGATCAGTAATCCTCTGGGAATTGAAAGTTTATCATCTCCGGTTTGTCAGATTATAATCAGTTCAAACCACATACCTCGGTTTACTTCCCATGAACTGTAAACTTTGAATACAATATCCCACTTGATTTTGAGATATTTTGGTAACAGACAGACAGACACACACAGACGCAGGCTATTACATTATCGCCTCCCTAGGCAGGCGGTAACAAAGATGACAAAAATCGAAAAAAAAGTCATAGGATTTCTCCCGCCGCGTTTTACTCTTCCTGCTTTTCTGTCCTGAAACTAGATAAGTAATCCTCTGGCAGTCGAAGGCATATCATCACAGCTTCGTCAAAATCTATTCAGTTCAAGCCACATATCCCGAAATACTACCCACAAAGTTTGGATACAATTTGCCCACTTGATTTTGAGATGTTTTGATAACAGACAGACACAGACACACAGATGTAGGTGATTACATTACCGCTTCTCTAGGCGGGTGGTGAAGATATTGGAAGCTGTGTATAGAGGTAGCAAAGTGAGCAGGTAACTCCATATGAAATTGCATGAAGAGAGAGAGACAGAGAGACGTTACACAAGGAGAAACGATATTGCCTAAGATGTTCAGTGCTTGCTTTGAGGAACTGTTCAGACATCTGGATTGCAGTGCTTAAGGAATCAACATTGAATGACTAAGCAACCTTCCATTACCTGACGCCATCGTTCTTTTAAATAAATTCGTAAGGACAACCCCCTCCCCCCAAAAAAAAAAAAAAGAATGCGTAGTTGATCAAGGAGAAGGTAAAAGTAGATTATTCGTGTTTATAAAATGCAGAGTATGTTTAACAGGCTTCTTCAAGATCTCTGATAAAAAAAATAAATGAAAGCTATTTATTCTAACGTATACCTGTGACTGGTAGTTCTGATAGTTTTAGCTCGTGACAAAGAAAACAAGCGAAGGGTGGAATGAGATGGAAGGCGTTGGGTTAAGGAAGACGGAGAAGCGTCACGAAATGTAGAGTAGGATTTGAAAAAGAAGAATTGACACGAGCAGTACAGTAGAATGCGAAGAAGACGAAGAAGTAGAAGCGTCACGAAAAGCACAGTGGAATTAGGAGAAGCGTCACGAAGAAGACAGTCGAATGCGAAGAAAAAGAAGAGTAAGAAGCGTCACGGAAATGAGAGTAGAATTTGAAAAAGAAGAAGAGGCGTCACGAAAGAGAAAGTAGGATTTGAACAAGAAGAAAAAGCGTCACAAAAATGAGAGTAGAATTTGAATGAGAAGAGGAAGCGTCACGAAAAAAAGAGAGTAGAATTTGAAAAAGAAGAAGAGGCGTTACGAAAGACAGTAGAATGCGTAGTAAAAGAAGAAGTGTCACGAAAAAGACTGTAGAATGCGATGAGAAGAAGTAGTAGAAGAAGAAGAAAATGGCGCGTCACAACAAGTACGATAGAATTAGAAGATGAAGAAGAAGATGAAGGTTAAGAAAAAGAAGTGTAACGAAAAGCACAGTAGAACAAGACCCCCTTGTCTTTAAAGAATGATAAACAAACACTCTTTCCCGTTCCAGCCTGTGAATCAGTAATTGGGAATCAAGCAAAGTCTTTAAGAAGCAAATTAACGAATAGACAGTTGTTCAAAAAAGAAGGAAATGTCAAAGATATATGCCAGATGAAAAAATAAATGGAGAACTTGAACTGGGAACATACGAAAGGCGAAGATATAAACACTACAATTGATAAGCAGGAAATAGACGTGGAATAAGGGACTGGCAGCACGGAGATGGAGTGAGATAAAGAGGAAGCTGGAAAGATGAACGGCAGGTGTGGGAGAGGCAGGTAAACAGCCAGTGCGTCATGGAGGAGAAAGGTGGGAGTGGCCTTCATCTTACGCCTGGTTATCCCCGAATAATGATGGTTTCTCTCTCGTTTTTTGTGTAATCTGCTTGGCTTTCTTTGACTTTTTTTTTGTCTGAAGTTATGGCACGTGTATGTCTGCTGTGCTGTCTGCTTGCACTCTCAGAACCTACTCTCTGTCTGCTTTCTTCCTGCGGTCTGCTGCGTCTCATTTTGTTTGCGGATGAACCTTCTTCCCCTCTCTCAGAGCAGATGCATTGGTGAGTTATGTATACAAGCGGATTTATGAGAAGCATGGCCGGCTAGAGATGTGAAGGAGGAGGAAGAGGAGGAGGAGGGAAGGGGAAAGAGTGGAGAGGGAGTGGAGAGGAAGGTGGAGGGAGAGGGGGAGGTGGAGATGGAGGAGAAGAAAGGAAGACTGGATCGGAAAGGGGAAGTGGGAGGAGGAGGAGGAGGAGGGAAAAGAAGGAGAGTTTTAACAAGGAAAGGTGATACGTTCCCGAGAGTTATTTTGGCCATTAACACGTTCAGCACGAGGATGTAGGTCTTCAATCACCAGACGATTTTATTCAGGGGGATTTTGATATAGAATTATTTAACCTTTCATTACAAGTTTTTATTTTAAAGCTAAGTACAGAGTGGTTCATATATAAAGGTGATTTCTTGTGTGTTGTAAGGCCCAGTCAGTGTAATGAGTATCTACCCTGCATCATTTACTCCTTTCCTACCCCCACAGTGACGCCCACACCAGCAGACTGAGCGAAGATACACCGAAGTGAGTTTCCAGTTGAGCGCTATTTACGGACTGCCCTGTTTAATGACCTGAGAACAGCATATATAATTAAAATGAAACATGTGATCGAAGGAGTTAACTTTGGGGTGATTTATTTCGACGTGGAGAGAGAGAGAGAGAGAGAGAGAGAGAGAGAGAGAGAGAGGGGGGGGGGAGGGGCTTGGTGAGTTCGGTGCTGATGCCGGGGAGAAAGAAGGTTCATTTAGGTGGCAGTCAAGTGGTTAGAAACGTAATCTGCTCTCCGAAAGAATGCCAGTTTGATTCACGGCTGGGGCAGGGAGCAGTGTTAATGACCTTCCAGAAAACCCACCACTATCATCACACTAATCCTGAGTGAGACAGCCCTAGCATGTATTCAGTATGGGGGGAGGGTCTTAGCGTCGAAGTGGTGACATGTGAGTGGCTTGTAGGACGGCTGGGTCTTGGTATGGACTACCAAATTCAATGCCCAGAATTAAAAAAAAAAAAAAAAAAACTACAACAGGGGCTAACTTACATCACGTTTGCTTATTAGTATGGACGGAGGGTATTGGCGTTGAAAGGGTGACATGTAAGACTGCTGGGATACAGGGAACGGACTGCCCAACACTGTGCCGAGATTCGGACACATAAAAAAGAAAAAAAATGGTTCTGAGGGCTGGCTTGGATCAGATTTTCAAGGTAAACTGATAAACTAAGATTAGGTTGAGAAATAATGAAGGTTTAGTGGAGTCAGCGTGTACCCCTCCAAGGGCGTGGGTGAAGCAGGGGTAATTATAGTTTGCTTAGGCCAGGGAATCGATAACTGTTTCCAGAGAGAGAGAGAGAGAGAAAGTGAGAGAGGGACTATCTGAACCTACGAGAAAGAGGCTGGATTGGTGTAGTGTATATGAGCAACAGAAAAAAAAGGATGAGTAACGGAAGGGGAGATGATGAGTAACAGGGGAGAGAAAGGGTGAACAGCAAAAAGAAAGAGAATGAATAACAGGAAGAGAAAGAGTGAATAACAAGAGGAAAGAGGGTGAATAACAGGAAGAGATAGGGTGAAAATGAAAAGGGATGAATAAAAGAGGGAGAGATGATGACTGGGTAAGCGAGGTGGATGAAAGGTATGCAGTGTTTATATGTCTGGGTACCTGGGGCCATTTATTTATTTATTTATTGTATTATTTATCTGTCTGTCTGTCTATCTGCCTGTCTATCCATCCATCTAGCTATCTACGTGTTTATTTATTCATTTTTACAGCGGCAGTAATTCTCTCCTTTATTGTTGGCAGCTTTCGAAACTTTACTTAAATTCTGGATAAAAATGGTAAGGCGCTTGTATCGACTGGGGTAAAGATGAATTGAAGACAAGATTTCTTTGTGGTGCGTCCTTGGAATATCATGATAAAATGTACTCTAATTGCGTGAGAAATATCAGGAGGAGTATTTAAATCTTATGCTTAGGGATATTCTACTAATTTATAAAGGATCATTTTTAGTGAGGAATGTTAATGAAGGGTATACCTAGCCCCTTCATCCCAATGCCCTTCCTCGTGTTGAGAAATACAACTTTGAACATAGGCAAGAATTACATCGTCGGGCTGAATGGGTTAATTGTCCAACCATTTCGCGTGTTACGAAAGACCTGGCCTGCCTCTGACCACATGTGCTTCTTAATTGCAGTCATTATCCCTTCAATTATCATCAGCTTCCCTATTCAAGAAGCTTACTTATAATCTACCCTTGTGACACCTACATCATCTCTGACTTCCACACCTACATCATCTCTGACTTCCACACCTACATCATCTCTGACTTCCACACCTACATCATCTCTGACTTCCACACCTACATCATCTCTGACTTCCACACCTACATCATCTCTGACTTCCACACCTACATCATCTCTGACTTCCACACCTACATCATCTCTGACTTCCACACCTACATCATCTCTGACTTCCACACCTACATCATCTCTGACTTCCACACCTACATCATCTCTGACTTCCACACCTACATCATCTCTGACTTCCAGCCTTCTCATACCCTTAACTAGGACGTCTTTATTTCTTTCTTAATTCCTCCAGACGATTTTCCTCAGTTTAGGACTTGTCTTTCTTGCTAAGGAGTCAGGGAAAGCCATATTTAATCTCCTGCAGCTCCCAGAACCCCTCCTGAGCGGAAATAAATCGTCTAGAGATAGAAAATATACCAAAGATACCCTCAGTCTTGAAGGAGGTGGCCCAAAAGAAAAAAGTATGGGGCATTTTTTTTCTTGCTGTTGCTCATTCATTTTAACTTGGAGATTATCGTCCATTTGCAGCTTATTTTCCGTAGCTCAGTGGTAAAATAAAACTTCTACAGCTCTGTATTTTTAATTGCACTTCTTCGTGACTAGGACAATGCAGTGATGTTGGTCTTCTGTTAGAGGTTAGCATTAAAGATAGAGATTGCAATTGGACGCCTGTTTAAAGTGACGAGCGTATATTTCCAGAGGATTTTATGCATGGAGGGATTTTTGGGGGATTGGACTTCTTAAATATACCTTTCTTAGTTCCTTCAAGACGAGAAATCATCCTTAAGGTGAATTAAATTGTGTGATACTAGCAATACTGAAATTCTTAAGACGCTATTGGATTGAAAGGGTTAAGGTGTTTGTGTTAAAGACCTTATAAGATTGCTGGAAGAGAGAGAGAGAGAGAGAGAGAGAGAGAGAGAGAGGGTGAACGACCAGCATAAACAGGCTGTCAGGGGGAAAAAAATCACACTGCATATTTTTTTTTTCCAGTATGCAAGAGGGACTGAATTATGTAACTGACGATGTTACAGACTTTATGCTTCATTTTTTTAAGACGTTCTGCTTTAAACACACACACACACACACACACACACACACACACACACACACACACAGAGAGAGAGAGAGCGAGCGCGTGTGTGTGTGTGTGTGTGTGTGTGTGTGTGTGTGTGTGATTGGGGAGAGGTAATTTGGAGATGGGGTTTAGAGAGAGAGAGAGAGAGAGAGAGAGAGAGAGAGAGAGAGAGAGAGCCTTCATTACCCATTGTGTACGTACGTTGTTCTGTGTACGATACAAGCTCTTCATTTCATGTATACCTCACCTCCATGTGCACCATAGCCATGTGTACACCTTCCCATGTGTACACCTGCTCCATGTACACTTCAGCCGTGTGTACAGTCCCCATGTACATCTAAGCCATGTGTACACCTGAACCCATGTACACCTGCCATCATGTACACTTTAGCCCCATATACACCTGGCTCCATGTACACTTGAGCATCACGTGCACCTAAGCTCCATATACACCTGTCCCCATGTACACCCCAGTCCATGTACATTTTATCCCGCGTACATCTGGGTCCCATGTACGTCTAAGCCTGTAAAATATCCACTCACTCGATGTAGTGCTGCTGTCGGGTGTCTGCCCTTTCCTCTCCTCCATCCTTCCTTCCTTCCATCCTCTTGTCTTCCTTTCCTTCATTCTTTCCTCTTCCTTCTGCCTGTGGGTGACTCTACACTGAGTGACAAGCCAAATGGTTTCCTGTACACCAGGAAACCATTTACTACGCTGGGTGGTAACCATATAACCAAATTTTGGCGCCTGGTGGTTTAGTGGGTAATTATTACGCTCCAGTTGGATTGAGACGGTGAAGGTTTATATCCAAGGGATGGTTGGGGTTGCTTGCTCATGTAGTGCTACTCAGGGATGAGTGAGGCTGGTCACTCTCATCTTAAATGTCGAGACCAACTGCCTAGCCCCGGGCTCCTACGCTCCTCATGGGTCACTGGATGATGGATGGATGGGTACACCTGACCCCATGTACACCAGATCCCATGTACACCTGACTCCATGTACGTTTTAGCCATGTATGTATATCATTCTGTGTACACTGACCCTATGTACACCTCAGGCCCATGTACACCTTACTTGACCAGTTTTTGCGATGGTGGTGTTATTGGTATCCCTGGGGCGGTGTTGGTCTGTTCCCTCACCCCATCCCTCACCCCATCCCTCACCCCATCCCTCACCCCACCCTCACCCCATCCTTCACCCCATCCCTCACCCCATCCCTCACCTCACGCATTACCCCATCCCTCACCCCTCACCCCATCCCTCACCCCATCCCTCACCCCATCCCTCACCCCTTACCCCATCCCTCACCCCATCCCTCACCCCTTACCCCATCCCTCACCCCACCCTCACCCCATCCCTCACCCCATCCCTCACCCCACGCCTTACCCCATCCCTCACCCCTCACCCCATCCCTCACCCCACCCCTCACCCCATCCCTCACCCACTTCCATACCCCCACCCTGCTCTTCATAAAACAACAACAACAACAACAACAACAACTTCACCCCTACGTGCCTCCGGTGGCCTGACGAACTGCACTGCTGTGTTGTTCCAGGTGACCGGAGGTGGGGCCCGGCAATGGGAGGGCGTTTTAACCCTCTATGGCTCACGTTTCCTATAGTTTTTTTTTTTTTTTTCGAAGGCCAGACTATTTTATCCTGCTGAGAGTTATTCATGGGAGCCTGGGAGTGTTAATAGTGTCACTTTAATGTCATACTAGGAGTCACTCTCGTATGGTCTACTTCACCCCTTACCCCACACTCTTCCCACCCCTCACTCTACCCCATCCCACCCCCCACTCTACCCCACCCCACCCCCCACTCTGCCCCATCCCACCCCTCACTCTACCCCACCCCACCCCTCACTCTACCTTCACCCCACCCCTCACTCTACCCCACCCCACTCTTCACTCTACCTTCACCCCACTCCTCACTCTACGCCACTCCACCCCTCACTCTACCCCACCCCACCCCTCACTCTACCCAACCCCACTCCTCACTCTACCCAACCCCACTCCTCACTCTACCCCACCCCACATTCTACCCCGACCCCCTCTCTCTACGCCACCCTACCCCTCACTCTACCTCACTCCACCCCTCACCCTGCTCATGCTAGAATATTAGGAGTAGACTATGGAAAGAGTGAGGCATAAGAACAGGAGAGTGCAAATGTACTAATGTGCTTTTCTCTGCGTCTGACCCTGCTCCCATCTTGTCTGTATGCCCCAGTAACTTTCCTTGCATTACACTGAACTTCTGACGAGAGAGCCAGGAGGTATGCGAGTGAATGCTGCTGGCTGATTGATGCTGTGTCCGAATTTGCATCCTTCACCATCATCATCATCATCATCATCATCATCATCATCATCATCATCATCACTTTTGCTTCCTAGTAAAAATGGTTAGTGGAATAAGCAAAATCTAGAAAATTGTGACAAAGCATCAGGTTAAAATCTCATCCCAGTTCCATGTGCAACGAAATGGCTCTGTCGTGTGTGTGTGTGTGTGTGTGTGTGTGTGTGTGTGTGTGTGTGTGTGTGTTTGGGTGCACTTCAAAAATATCATCTCGCAAAGGCCATTCTATCGAGTACCAGGAATAAATGATAATTTAAAAAAAATAAAGGAAAGATGAAATAAAAACAAGTGCCTTCCTTGTCAAGTCCATTTCCATAAATATTTCACTCATTCATTTCTAATTCTTCGTCATTTCTTTTGTCTCAGTTTTCGTCCCTCGCTTTTTCACACAATCTTTATCAGTCTTATTTTTTTTTTTCCCCTCCCACCCTGTCTTTCATATACCCTCATCACGCCTTTCTGTTCATTTCCTGTCACTCTGAATTCGCTAGGAAATAGTTCAAGGTCATCCTGGTTATTCGTCTATATATGAAACTGATTAATCGTGACAGGTAGGCGAAAGGTGTGAGAGGGAAGCTGGGAAAAAAGTCTGAAGATCTTTATTTCTCTAACTTTCTTTCCTGTGCTTCCCTTCCACCCAATTCACCCTTTGTATACATTCCCTTCCACCCATTTCACCCTTTGTATACATTCCCTTCCACCCAGTTCACCCTTTGTATATATTCCCTTCCACCCAATTCACCCTTTGTATATATTCCCTTCCACCCATTTCACCCTTTGTATACATTCCCTTCCACCCATTTCACCCTTTGTATATATTCCCTTCCACCCATTTCACCCTTTGTATACATTCCCTTCCACCCATTTCACCCTTTGTATATATTCCCTTCCACCCAGTTCACCCTTTGTATACATTCCCTTCCACCCATTTCACCCTTTGTATATATTCCCTTCCACCCATTTCACCCTTTGTATACATTCCCTTCCACCCATTTCACCCTTTGTATATATTCACCCATTTCGCCCTTTGTATATATTCCCGTCCACGCATTTTACCCTTTGTATATATTCCCTTCCACCCAGTTCACCTTTTGTATATATTCCCTTCCACCCAATTCACCCTTTGTATATATTCCCTTCCACCCATTTCACCCTTTGTATATATTCCCTTCCACCCAATTCACCCTTTGTATATATTCCCTTCCACCCATTTCACCCTTTGTATATATTCCCTTCCACCCATTTCACCCTGTTGTATATATTCCCTTCCACCCATTTCACCCTTTGTATATATTCCCTTCCACCCATTTCACCCTTTGTATATATTCCCTTCCACCCATTTCACCCTTTGTATATATTCCCTTCCACCCATTTCACCCTTTGTATATATTCCCTTCCACCCATTTCACCCTTTGTATATATTCCCTTCCACCCATTTCACCCTTTGTATATATTCCCTTCCACCCATTTCACCCTTTGAATATATTCCCTTCCACCCATTTCACCCTTTGTATATATTCCCTTCCACCCATTTCACCCTTTGTATATATTCCCTTCCAGCCATTTCACCCTTTGTATATATTCCCTTCCACCCAATTCACCCATTGTATATATTCCCTTCCAGCCATTTCACCCTTTGTATATATTCCCTTCCACCCATTTCACCCTGTTGTATATATTCCCTTCCACCCATTTCACCCATTGTATATATTCCCTTCCACCCATTTCACCCTGTTGTATATATTCCCTTCCACCCATTTCACCCTGTTGTATATATTCCCTTCCACCCAATTCACCCATTGTATATATTCCCTTCCACCCATTTCACCCTTTGAATATATTCCCTTCCACCCATTTCACCCTTTGTATATATTCCCTTCCACCCATTTCACCCTTTGTATATATTCCCTTCCACCCATTTCACCCTGTTGTATATATTCCCTTCCACCCATTTCACCCTTTGTATATATTCCCTTCCACCCATTTCACCCTGTTGTATATATTCCCTTCCACTCATTTCACCCTTCGTATATATTCCCTTCCACCCATTTCACCCTGTTGTATATAGGCTGTCTGTCCACCTGGCCGTATTGTAACCATATAATCAGTATGAATAAAATGAGTTATCCTTCAAAGTCACATAATCCCCGATATTGATCTAAAAAAACACGTACCATATTGTCGTCAAAGAAAATCAGGCGAATCAAAAAGTGATATGTAAGTCAGCTACTCATGACACTAATACCGCCCATCCAGTCAGAGTGTGTCCGTCAGTCCCTCCCTAGCGATTAAGTGGAGTCTCTTTACGGATTAGTTACCCCTCCGAACCTCCAAACGCGGCTTGAACGTGTCTGGCTAAGGTGCTCGCTCATTAAAGGTGTGCGCGAGCTTACACCTGCAATACATACCTTTTCTCACGGCACACACACCATCCATCAACCCGTTCCCACCTCACCTTCGCCTTCCATCCATTCTCCACGCTGCATCCCACACTCACCCCACTCCAATATTTCAAGGAACAGTCGGGGAGGTTTCGGGTGGTCCGGGCGAGATAGTGTGTGTGTGTGTGTGTGTGTGTGTGTGTGTGTGTGTGTGTGTGTGTGTGTGTGTGTGTGTGTGTGTGTGTGTGTGTGTGTTTCGAGTAACCACACGTCTCCCCTTGTAAATTAATAGACTCGCTGATTTGTGAATTATTGTGCGGCAGTGGCAAGTTACCCATGGGCGGTTCAGGGCTGTGCTGAGGGAGAGGGACAGTCAGCGTAGTTAAGACGGGCTTTGGGAACTGATACAATGGCAATACATTCTGGTTAATTTTAGGTATTTTTAGAGGGAAATTCTATAACTTCAGTGGCAGAGATTACTTGAGAATGTGCAGATCTTATGTGTCCTTAGTAATATTATAGCTACTGTATTTTTTCATTTGTTGTTTTCCAGGTAATGTCAACAAAACACACACACACACACACACACACACACACACACACACACACACACACACACACACACACACACACACACACACACACACACACACTTATAGACAGACAGATAAGAATGACGATATATGTTTACTGTTCAGCTCTTTCTCTCCTCTTCTTTGACCGGGTTCCTGCCGCTACACACCAGCACTGGCAGCGAGCAAGGTTATAGATATTTACGCCCATTATTTTTGCATGTAACCCTTCCTAACTGCACCCCCTGGACGAGAGTGATGGCGGGGGCGTCCTGTGGGGTGGTTAGGAAGGAAATAAATGGCTTCAAACTGATATATAGCTTGTTTGCTTCGAAAAATAAAAACTTCTGCTTGCTCACTTCCTTCGCCTCCTGTGTCAAGCCGCTTTTGATGGTTCTTTCTTTATTATATTTCTGCCTCCTCTCTCTACTCTTTCTCATTCTTTCTCTCTTTCACTCTTCTCTCTTTCCCTTTCCTCTCTCTACATTTTGTGACTCCTCTCTCTGTATGCTGTCTTTTTTTTCATGCCTCTCTCTCTCTCTCTCTCTCTCTCTCTCTCTCTCTCTCTCTCTCTCTCTCTCTCTCTCTCTCTCTCTCTCTCTCTCTCTCTCTCTCTCTCTCTCTCTCTCTCTCTCTCTCTCTCTCTCTCGAGGAAGACCCAGCATGATCAAGTGACCTCATTAAGGCGGGGGATAATAAGACAACATAAGCCCTGGTCATTCACTGGGCACTAGGAACAGAGAGGGAGAGAGAGAGAGAGAGAGAGAGAATATATATACTTGAAACTGCATATTAAGAGAGAAACTTACTGTACATAATTATAACTGCAGAGAGAGAGAGAGAGAGAGAGAGAGAGAGAGAGAGAGAGAGAAACAGACAGACAGACAGACAGACTGACACAAAATCACCCTCCCACACCACACCACACCACATCACACCAAAGGCATTACCTGAAGGACCCAGAAGCTCCCGCATCTAATATTTTTGCACTTTTTCTATTTCAGTTACCCCCGACTCTTTTGTTTTATTATTATTATTATTATTATTATTGTTATTTTTTGGTAAAGGCTTAAAGTGAAGAGGTTAAGCAGTATAAAAGTAGGAGATACGAGGTGTTGGGTGGAAGTGGGGAAAGGGATGAGGGGTAAGGTGTGTGTGTGTGTGTGTGTGTGTGTGTGTGTGTGTGTGTGTGTGTGTGTGTGTGTGTGTGTGTGTGTGTGTGTGTGTGTGTGTGTGTGAGGGTAGCAGTGTGAGAATAAGTGTGAGGGTGTTGTCAAGGAGGGGAGTGCAGTATGGAGTGACAGCCCGCCTAGTCAGCATCACTGCCATAGGGTACACTAGCCGCTGTGTGGTGGTGGCAGGGGTTGTGTGATGGTGGTGGTAGGGTGTGTGTGGTGGTGGCAGGGGCTGTATGGTGGTGGTAGGGTGTATGGTGGTGGCAGGGGATGTGTGTGTGTGTGTGTGTGTGTGTGTGTGTGTGTGTGTGTGTGAGAGAGAGAGAGAGAGAGAGTACTTTTTGTTACCATCCCTCTGGGCTTGTCCTGTAAATACTTAATACCCTGTGTACTGTGCCTATGAAAACAGCTCTACCCGGGTGATTTCTCTCTCTCTCTCTCTCTCTCTCTCTCTCTCTCTCTCTCTCTCTCTCTCTCTCTCTCTCTCTTTCAAAATTACCTCAGAATTTATTGCTTATTTCCTACGTTGGCCAGTCAATAGACAAAAAAAAAGATAATACAAAGATTCATTTCTTCGACTAGAGAATGTTTCCAAAATTTGATCACCTTTTCAAATTGTAAACACAGAAATTCTATGAACATTCTCTGTAAGCTTTGTACGGAAAAAAGAACAATAGATAGGGTTTATTGCTTTTGTTTTTTTTCAGCTACCTCAACGAAAAAAAATGTTCTTACCTCACTTCCTCTTTTAGTTCGAAGCCGTAGTTGATAAAAATAATACCAGAATCAGATCACAGTTAAGGAATATTCTCTCTTCAAGTCAGTAAATTAATTATATAGTAAACAGAGATAGAATTACTTACTTAGGTTATATGACAGCGATTATAGTTCACAGAAAAAGATATGTAAATTTTAAAGAGACTGTGGTGATGGGTAAGAGTCTGAGGAGGTTTATCTATTTGTTTTTCTCTGATAGATAGATTGGGGGTTTGTTATTGGATTTATAAATGAGGAGATCAATTAGTGATAGACGATTTGTTAGCTGTTTTAATGGGTCAGATTTCACACATCCTCATTAATGAAGACAAGAGTACACACTAGAATTTTCACACACACACACACACACACACACACACACACACACACACACACACACACACACACACACACACACACACACACAGCTGCAGAGAGAGAGAGTGTCCGAGAAAGGTTATGTGCTTTTCTCGTCGTTAAAACGGACTTCGGGATAATGTGTTATTACAAGTGGTGTGAAAAAACGTATGATTTCAGTTATATTACGTTCATAGTTTATTATTATTATTATTATTATTATTTTAGAAACTCGCTCGTCTTCCATAACATAACATGACCTGGCACAACCTAACCACGCCCGACCCATCCTACCCTGCCCTGCCCTGCCCTGCCCTACCCTACCCTACCCTACCCTACCCTACCCTACCCTACCCTACCCTACCGTGCCCTGCCCTACCCAGACCTAACCCAATCTAGCCAGCCTTGACCCAGCCTACCTTACCCTAACCTAACCTAACGTTTCCTACCCTATCCTAACAATGTAACCTGAGAGAGAGAGAGAGAGAGAGGAGGGGGGGGGTTGATCCTTCCACTAGTCTCTCCTCCAGCACCATTATTACTAGCAGCATTATCACACACCGCCATCACAGCCTCAACAAACTACCGTGTTTACGCATTCTCATCACTCCACACCATCTTCACCACCACGGATACGCCTCTCATCACCTCTCAACATCTCCCACCCACTGCATGCACCACCAACCAACACTACCACCAGCAAGCACCACTACCACCATCATACACCACTACCACAGTCTCTACTACCATCATGACCACTGCCACTACCACTCCTCTACAGACACTACCCACTTTCTCCCCACCACCGATAGTCTCCACCTCCCCCCACACCATCATCATTACTACCATTCTTAACCATCTATCTCACCTTCACCACCACCACCACCATCACCACCACCACCACCATCACCACCACCACCACCACCACCACCACCATCACCACCACCACACCATCACCACCACCACCACCACCATCACCACCATCACCACCACCACCACCACCACCACCACCACCACCACCACCATAGTCTCTCATCTCACCACCACCACTATAACCACGTCTGATATTGCCCTGTCTATCACTACTACTACTACTACTACTACTATCACCATCACTCTGACACTACTCCCACCACCACAGCTCCTCTCCTTACTCCACCACAACAGCAACCACTCCTAGCCATCCCTTTCCCACCACCACTGTCACCACAGTCCACCCCATCACTCCGCCAATATTCCGAGTGTGCCACGTATTCCCAGCGTAACACCTCCATCATTTACAACCCCAGAATTGTGAGGTTTAGACCTGCAGCGTTAATTACAGACCACAGGATGAAGGACGGTATGAAGGGAGGGACGTAGCATTACTGTCGGAATATATGAGTTGCCTAGGAAAATTGCATACGCCATCGCCATCATCATCATCATCATTATTTGTCCTAAGCTGGAGATTTGGTGATACAAAGAGATTACAGAAGGCGGGGCGACATCATCTGAGCTTTGTATATTTGATATTTGAATACATGATTTTTTTTTTGTATCGATCTGAGTAGTAGTAGCATTTGCCCGCTGTATAGCAGTGAGTAAAAAAATAAGAGTGTACAGTAAGATACAATAAGCTGTTGTGTGTGTGTGTGTGTGTGTGTGTGTGTGTGTGTTTGTGTGTGTGTGAGAGAGAGAGAGAGAGAGAGAGAGAGAGAGAGAGAGAGAGAGAGAGAAACAGAGACAGACAGAGAGATTCGGTGCGGCTCGCTAGCTCTCACGAACATTATTTGGTGAGTCGCGAGTCAAAAATCGAGAATCACAGTTGTAATGGATTTGTTAATAGAATTGTCGACAGGTACTGCATATGGCGGATGGTTGAAAATATGCATACGTATATACATAGATACATGCATACAGACATACACACAGGCATCCATAATGTAAGGAAACGAAACAAAGAGTAATGTATATTGGCATCTTAAGATTTTTTTGGATGAGATTAATTTTATAGTTGGATGAGATTTTTATAGTTGGATGAGATTAATTTTATAGGTTTTTTGTCCATGCGTCTTTCTATAGTAAAAGAAAAAGATAATTATACTAAAGGAAATGCCGGTAGTACACTTCACACACACACACACACACACACACACACACACACACACACACACACACACACACACACACACACACAAAACCCGGCAGACATCGTGCACTCTCTGAATGTAATAAAGCAGCGTACTGGCGGCAGTTTTGTTTCACGGTCTATTTTTACATATTTATTTACTTTTAAGCTCAACACTGATTCCAAAAGCAAATTTTTCGGGAGCGTGAGGTGTTGGAGGGAGGCGGATGTTCATAGACCTGTGTTTTTGTTGGACTGTGTTTTTTTTTTTTTAAAGGACCTCTATCACGGGTCAGTGGTGGAGTGAGAGAGAGAGAGAGAGAGAGAGAGAGAGAGAGAGAGAGATTCAGTCAGCCAGGCAGCCTATCTCAAATGCACTGATCAAGATGCAAAGAACCACTCCGTTCAATAGTCACATTCTAAATACAGCAGAATGAGGAGCCTTTCAGAATAGCGACACCCTTGCCTTGACTACTAGCATATATATGAGGAGACGAGAGCCCAGGAAACTAACCCACACTGCCTCGAAAAGAAAGTTAAAGAGAAGAGAAAATTGTGTGTCGAAAAGGACTAGTTGCACCTTGCCCATGATTCTCTCTGTTTTCGAAGCTGATGGAGGGTTACTTCTTTCCTGGGTGAGAGTTTGTGTGAGAGAGTTGGTGTGAGATAGACTGAGTGAGAGAGCTGGTGTGAGATAGACTGAGTGAGAGAGCTGGTGTGAGAGAGTGTTGTGAGAGTTGGTGTGAGATAATGTTATGAGAGAGTTACTGTGAGAGAGTTGGTGTGGGAGAGTGTTGTGAGAGAGTTGGTGTGAGGTAGAGTGCATGTGAGAGAGTTGGTGTGAGAGTGCATGTGAGAGAGTTGGTGTGAGAGAGTGTTGTGAGAGAGTTAGTGTGAGAGAGTGTTGTGAGAGAGTTGGTGTGATATAGATTGCATAGGAGAATTTGTGTTGGGTAGAGTGCATGAAGGAATAAAAATAAAATGAATCAGAATCGCCAAAACAGAATTGCATCTGGCTCACAGTTTCCATTGTTTTCGATTCTGACGGACTGTTATTTATTGGTTAGAGGAGAGCTGGGGAGAGAGAGAGAGAGAGAGAGAGAGAGAGAGAGAGAGAGAGAGAGAGAGAGAATGATGAATAAAATGAAAAGTTTAATATGATACGTATAGAAACAGGTATGGGTCAGGCTCGTAAATTCCCTTATTTATAACGAATGGGTTATTATTTCTCGTTTGGGTGAGGATTCGGAGAGCTGAAGAGATGGAGCGAGAGTATGATAGGAAAAATAAAACATGATCTAATAAATATAGGAACTGGCTCAAATCTGACTTTATTTCCTTGTTTTTTTTTTTCCACTAAAGGGTTACTGTTTCCTGTTTGGATGAGAATTAGATGAGCTGGTGTGAGGTGGAGTGAGGGAATGAGGAATGAAATAGAATAGAATATAATGACCTTTGAAATGGGATTGCATCTGAGTCCTAATTCTCTTCATTTTCGAGTTAAGAGGATATTTGCTTCTTGCTGGAATGAGAGCTAATGTGAGATGTATGAAGAATGATGAGTGAAGAAATGAAGCGTAAGAGGGATAATTGCGGGCATGAGAGTGTGGTGGTGGTGGTGGTGGTGGTGGTGGTGGAGTAAAGATGATAGGGTGGTGATGGGGAAGATTGGTGGTGAACAGTTGTGGTGGTGGTAGGATGTGAATGTGGTACTGGTGGTGAGATAAGAAAGTGATGATGAAGTGTGATTGTAGTAGTAGTAGTGGGAGTAGCAGTAGTATGAGTGTGGGTGTGATGATGCTGATATGACGTAAGGTGGTGAGAGTTAGGTGAGGAGTTAGAGTGGTAGTGGTGGTGGTGTTGGTGGTGAGTGAGAGTGACGCAGGTAGCCAGGCGGTTACAGCCAGAGGGTACAGTTAGGCTATGGTCGACTCCACTGCACCTGTTGTACCACACACACACACACACACACACACACACACACACACACACACACACTGTAAGAGGAACAACACGAGTAATACGAAGACAGGCCACTTATTTCCTTTAGCAGAACGATATATATTGGTAAAATAAAATAAAAATAAAAAAAAGGAGAGAAAAAAAATGGATGATTGAGTAGACAGGATGGGATGGGATGACGGTGGATGGAGGGGCTAAGTGGAGGGGGGGAGGGAGCCCTGTGAAGATGGATGTCGTGGGTTGGCTGGTATGAAAAGGACGGTGGTTCGATTCTAGATTTTGCTGGAAGGGGAAACAAGAGCATGGAGTAAAATTTAACACTTGTCGCTTTTATGTATCTGGTGTCACATGAAGCAGGTGCAAAACTTACCTGTAGCTCACACACACACACACACACACACGTAGCAAAACACGACACAGTAATAAAGCCTCTAAACAGCCACTGCACACCATACCCAAACAGAGCAACGCGCGTACATAAAACTCTTTACTGAACACTTGCAGCTCACGTAAAAAATTATGTTCCTGCATGTTTCGGTGATACCCTGCCGTCTGTTTGCTTTACCTACTTCCTCGCCAGTCTGCTCTCGTTCCGCATGCTTCGTACACTTGGCTAGCTCTTCCTGGGTGGATGGGAGCGCGTGGAGCAGGTGGATTGATGGTGGAAGGTAGCAAGAGAGGCGGAGATGCAGCGAGCAGTAGTACGGAGGAGGAGGAAGAGGAATATTGAAAGCAGATAAACACAAAAACTCGTTGATAGAAATGAAAACAAAAAATGACCTTAATCCTGTCATTTGAGGTTAATTTTGGACTTTCACATGATTTTTAAGAATTGGAATAAACCAAGGAAATTTTGAGGGTATAAAAATTTATGTTTCTCTGATTCTTATCCAAATTTCAGTAATTCTGAAGGAAATGTGAAGAATTTTGTGGCTTATCTCCTTGAACACTGTTATAATTGTTCTTGTACTTTCCTTATCCTGTTCTGGAATCATTAACACTGGATGACACTGGATAAGCAGTGGCGTACCCAGAAAGTTGAAAAGGGGGGGGGGCTTTTTTTTTTTTAATCTTTTTTAACTGTGCAGCCCATGACTTTGGCGAGCGCAGCGAGCCTGTACAGCTGGGGGGTTCGGGGGGGTGGGGGTGCTGTAAGCCCCTTCCCCCGAGAAAACTTTGCATTTTGGCCAATTTTATGATCATTTTGAGGCCATATGGAATGGGTATATGAACATAAATATAGCATATTCTAAAGTCATTTTTAAGTACTCTGTGCCACTGAGTTATGATTCAGTCTCTCCAGGAACCTTATACTACTATAATTCAAACGCTCATATTTCGACCAAACAACTTTACAACTGTAATAAAGTAATAAATTATATTATATATATATATATATATATATATATATATATATATATATATATATATATATATATATATATATATATATTCCAAAGGGGGGGGAGGGCCATGCGGCCATGGTCATCCGCCCCCGGTACGCCACTGTGGATAAGGATGAGGATTTCAAGGTGTGGAAAGTGTTAGAGAAGGTGGAGGTATCGTGGAGTGGTGTGGAATGATGATGATGATGATGATGATGGGTTTTAGAGAAGTGAAAGAGTGCAGTGCTAGTAAAGATGGAGGTGTCTGTGATGATGGCCGAGAGAGAGAGAGAGAGAGAGAGAGAGTGAGGAGAAATTTGGAGAATAATGACAACTCCACTTAATTGACAGCCACTCAAACCACTTCCTCGAAACCCTATCGTCCACACTCCACCCTGCCACTCTCCCTTGAGCCTTCTGCATCAACCTTGAAGTCATCCTCGACCTCCCATATAAGCATACGTTCTTGGAGGTACTCTCTCTCTCTTGTGCCTCTGATTCTAAGCTTTTCGTCTTTATTTTTTCCTGCCTTATTTTTTATTCTTTTTACCTGTTATGATTACTCTCTCTCTCTCTCTCTCCCTCTCTCCCCTGTTTCGTGAGCTTTCATGCTTTTCCTCTCCTTCCATTTTTATGCTCATTCTTTTCTCATTCTTTTTTGCTGTCTGTTTTCCCATTACTTCTTTCCAGGTTCTTTCTGTGTCCAGTTTTTCACTTTCTCACTTCTATTTCCAGATTCTTTTCCTCTCTCTCTCTCTCTCTCTCTCTCTCACACACACACACACACACACACACACACACACACACACACACACACACACACACACACACACACACACACACACACCACTTAGGCCAGAGAGTGTGCCACGAGGAGTGCGAGAGGGAGGTGTTGAATGGGATGATGGACTGGGGGTTGAGGTGCCCCACACCCTGAAGGTGTGTGTGGCGTGGGAGTATGTGGTGCTTGTGTGGAGTGTGGGTGTAGAGTGATAATCTGGAGTGGGGGTGTGGAGTGAGTGTGTACAAGTGTAGTGTGTTGAGTGGGTATATTGTGTGTGCAGAGTGTGTAGAGTGATTATCTGGAGTGGGTATATGGAGTGAGTGTGTAAAAGGTTTAGAGTGTGTTGTATGGGTAGGTTGTGTGTGGAATGTGTAGAATGGGTGTAGGGTTAGTATATTGGGGGGGTGTAGAATGTGTTGTTGTTGTTGAGTAACCCCTTCTGGCCAAGCTGATGTTGCCCTGCCGTAAACAACGCCTCCAAACCCTACCCACAGCGAAGCGCGGGAAAGAATGTGGAGGTTTGGTTTCCGGATGGACACCGCATTTGCGTCTCCACCCATTGAACAAGGGCACCACAGTAGGCCCCACATCACCCCGTTATTTGGTAATATGGTTACCACCCAGCGTTGTAAGTGGTTCCAAAGTTACAAGAAGCCATTAAGCTTGTCATTCATTGTGGGAGGATGAGTAATAAAAAGAAATTGCAAGAATGACTGAAGAAAAAGAAGAGAGGAGGGCAGACACAGAAAACAGGTGAGAAACGTGAAGGAAGAGGTAGACAGCACTACATCAAGTGAGTGGATGATGGTCGCCTTCAGTTACCACTAATGTAGAATGTGTGGAACTGATATATAGAATGAGTGTGCAGAGTGGGTATGTAGAGTGTGCAGAATATTGGAGTAGGCGTGTAAAGTGAGTGTGTAAAGTAAGTGTGCAGAGTGTGTGCAGTATGTAGGTGTAGAGTAGATGGAGTGGGCGAGTCGAGTAAGTAGAGTGAGTGTGTGGCATGAGTGTGGAGTGCATAGAGTGGGTTTAGAGTGTGTTGCGTGTGTAGAATGGGTGTGAGGAGTGTGGAGTGTGTGTGCTGAGTGTGTAGAATGAATATGTTGAGTGTGCAGAGTGTGCGTAGAACTGAAGGTGATGGACGAGGTGATGTTTTGTGGGGTGTGTGTGTGTGTGTGTGTGTGTGTGTGTGTGTGTGTGTGTGTGTTTGAGAGAGAGAGAGAGAGAGAGAGAGAGAGAGAGAGTAACAGGTGCAAAAGGAAGAGAATGCAAATGCGAGTAACAGGGAGAGAAAGCGAAGGGGAGAAGGATGAAAGGATTATTAAGGAGTGTTAAGTGGATCGGGAAAGAGGGGAACAAGAGAGCAAGGAGAGAGTAAAGGAATGTTGGAGGAGAAGAATGAGAGGGAGAAGGAGAGAATGAAGAAATGTAGGGAAGGAAGAAAGAGAGAGGGAATGAATGAATGAAGAAATGTAAGAGGAAAGGAAAGGGGGAGAGAAGGAAGAATGAAAAATGAAGAAGGAAAAGGAGAGAGGGGAGGAACGTAGAGAGGAATGGAGAGAAGAGAAAGAAAGAAAAAGAGAGGATGAAGGTAAACAGGACAGAAACGGGTTAGGAAAGAGGGCAGGAAATATTACAGTAAGGAATATAGGCAGAGAGCAAGAAGGAAGGAAGAACGAAGGAGGAGTGAAGGAAAGAGAAGGAAGGAGAGGCAAGAATGAAGACAGGAGGATAAAATGAAGGCAAAAGAGGGCGAAGGAAGAGAGAGAGAGAGAGAGAGAGAGAAAGGTGAGTGACCCTTGAAATAGGCAGCAGTTCTTGTTCTGTCACTAACTCCCTCCATCTCTCCCTAAATCCACTTTCCTTCGGATAGGTAGCGTTCCCGTCTACTAATCGTCCAGACCTGGGTTTATCTCACCCTGGAGACAGACATTTAAGAGGAGAGAGCAGTATGTCCTTGCGTGTTTTCTCACCATTTCTAGGTTCCTTCCAAGATGTATTTTGCAATTTTTTTTTTTTAACTCACGTACACAGCCGCCTCATTGCAGTTTCCACTTTTTGTTTTATTCAAGAAAGAAGGAACCAAAGGCCAGGAGTCAGCAAGAATTTTTCCCTCCAAGAAAAAACAAGGACAAGATAACAGAGCCTAATTCAGGATCCATTTATTTCCAAAAGCCCTCGAAATCTCTCCGCATGTGTGAACTGTTGGGTGGGAGTGGGTTAATTCTTCTGTGATAAAATGCAGTGTTCGTCAGCCCTATGGACAGGCTTCCATTCAGAACCCCTAAAACACGTCTGGAACATGTATAGTGCAGCTCCGGTACATGTCAAGTATGTACAAAGAAGCTAATACAAAATACATACTGTATGAAGTATAACTCGCTAGGAAAAAAGACAAGTGGAGTACGGAGCATTTTTCTGTTATTTCAAGACAAGTTTAGGGTAATATTAATACTTTAAATATCACACGTATTTGTAAGGAGGGCAGCGAAATGGCGGGAGACAGGGCGACATGGAGGCGATTTGTTTGTGGCCACTCCGTACGGGATTAAGGCGTCTGGCAATAGACAGATAAATAGATCTGTAGTTTGTTCTTCATAGTCTTTATATACAGTAAATCCTACACCAATTCACCTTCTTCATCACCTACCCTTCTCCCTCACTCACCCTTCTCCCTCACTCACCCGCACTCCCTTTCACCCTCAGTGTATTAGCTATTTACTTTCATCCAGACTTAGTCACGAACTGACAGCCTCGCTCCTGTCAGGCACTCCTGTTGACGTGTTCCATTACTCAACTCACCCGTTCATTCCCCTTTGCTGCGCTGTACCCCCCCCCCCCCACACACACATTTCTCTCTCTCTCTCTCTCTCTCTCTCTCTCTCTCTCTCTCTCTCTCTCTCTCTCTCTCTCTCCCACATAGCACTTAATATGTTATTTCTTTGGTCATTAAAATAAGTAGTGTTTTTACTGAATTAATGAAAAAAAAGCAACCAATGCAGTTTTCACGAATTGCGCTGATTCTTTGTGCATTGCTTATGTAACAAAGGAAGAACAGAGACTTGACCTTTCATGTAAAAACTACCACTCAACTTGCCCAATCCCCGCACAGAATGTTTACGAAGCGAGTATCAGTAACAGCACCGATAATGATCTGACAGGAAGTAGTGTCGAGAGAGGTCAGTTTGCGTGCCGTCTAAATAACAACATCTGCCCTATGCGAGGATGACTACGAGGAGAAAAACATGTTAAAAAGTGCAAGATCAGGATAAACTGAAAGCCATGAAGTGTACCGCGTTATGAGTACGTGTGGAAGGTCGTCACTAGGATGAGCGTAGTGAAGTAAAAGAATGAAGTTTGCCAGGATGATAACGAAATCGTGGGCTTAGGATGCTGTTCACCTGGCACACGAAGCGACAGGTAAGAAGTCGGGTTAATTTTAAATAAATATCTTTGTGATTGTGAATAGGTGTTTGCGTGTGTGATTGTGTATTGCGAGCAGGCTTGTGTTTGTGTGCTGAATGTGTGTGTGAGTGTGTGTGTGTGTGTGTGTGTGTGTGTGTGTGTGTGTGTGTGTGTGTGTGTTTCCGACTCTGGGCATAGGCTTCACAGCCTGCTCCCAAGGCCCAGTAGTCCTCCTACGTGTGTGTGTGTGTGTGTGTGTGTGTGTGTGTGTGTGTGTGTGTGTGTGTATGTATCTCTAAATAACTGGCGGTGTCTTTCTGCACCTAGCTCTCTGCATTTTGTTGTTGTGAGATACTGTGTGTGTGTGTGTATGTATCTCTAAATAACTGGCGGTGTCTTTCTGCACCTAGCTCTCTGCATTTTGTTGTTGTGAGATACTTTGTTGTACAGCAGAATTATCGTTTGTATTAACAGCGGCGAGTAAAGTTTTCCGTATTCCAATTTTGTATAATAAAAATCTTGTTTACCTAGTTCCTGTACTGCTTAATTTATTATGTAGTAAACAGTGGCATTACAGAGCTTGCTGTACTCTTACTTGTAATATGTCTCGTTTAATTACTTTGTGTATTTTGTTTTTTGAGGCTAAAATATGGCTGAAATTATAGCTTGTAATGGACCATTCTATTACAGAGCTACTACTACTACTACTACTACTACTACTACTACTACTACTGCTACTACTACTACTACTACTACTACTACTACTACTACTACTACTACTACAACAACAACAACAACAACAACAACAACAACTACTACTACTACTACTACTACTACTATATTCTGTACTATACTTTACGTTTGAATCTTACTGTAGTATAGTTTGTAAATGGCAGTTTAAATCTCAGTTCTTCCTCTGCCTGTTGTATGAAATGTGCGCAGAGAATTTTTGTATTTCTTGAAAAATGCATAGTTTTTGCTCTGTCACGAATTCAGTGGATGAGATGACAATTTCATGAAAAAAGGGATAATTTTGCTTGCCTTTTCACAGTTTCATGAAAAAATTATTCTTTTTGCTCGCTTTTTGAAATGAGCAGTTACACAGAATAAGCTTAACAAAATATATGTCACGACGTCATTCCCACTTGCTAATTTCTCCAGCCTCTCGTCTAGCACTCTCTGACCCGTCTGTTCACTCACGCGTTTCTCCCTCTCTCATATGCCCATTCACTTTCTCCCTTCACATGTTTTGTACAAGCACGGGGGGAAAGGAAGTGTGAAATACGGTATACGGAAAGCAAAATAACGTTGAATTTATCGCTAACATGAACAGAAGATTTTGAAAATTGCGGATATAGCGCTAAGTTTACGAATCTCCAAAACAAAAGAAGATAAACCACCCATACCCAACCAACAGCGCCTGACCTGACAGCGAAGCAATTTTCTTTGATCTGACTCTGTGTGGAGATAAGGTTACCGCCCTGCTGTTAATTTCCTTGCAGTATGGAAGGACCGCGGAACAAGATGGACAGTGTGATGGAGACGGAGAATGGGGAGGGAGCTATGCTGGTAAAAGTTATAGGTTTTGTGAAGAGACTGAAGAGGCGATGATGGAAAGACCTGATCTGAGGATGATTATAATGGAGAGTGTAGTTGAAAGTGAGGCTGGATGAGGATAAGCGAACTTGAAGTCTAAGGTGGAGAGGACTTTAGTTTAGGCTAAAGTGAAGAGAGGAACTTGTTGGAGGGGGAGATAATTGTGGAGATGCTTAAAGAAGAGGGAAGATTTAGAGATGAAGTTGGAGATGTTTAGTAGATGGGTCCTTTATATATATTTTCAAAGAGAGATGGATATACATAATTCGTGTCAAAAATGAATGGAGAGTTGTAACCTGAATGATATAAGGGATGTGGTGGAATGCAGTTTCAAGAGGATGTTGGAAATGAATGTGGAAAGTTTGAGGGCAAGGACTGTGGATGCTTCAGGTGGATGTGGAGGTGTATGACAAGAACAAGGACAGTGGGTGCTTGAGGTGGAGGTGGAGGTGGAGGTGGAGGGACAAGGGCAGTGCATGCTTGAGGCGACCATTGAAACTTGCAGGCAGTCTGGCAGGCAGCCACACCTGTCCTGCTTCATGCACCTTTCCTCACCTCACCTTACCTCACCTCACCATTTTGCATCACCTCTCCTTGCTTCACTTCACCAAACCTCATCTCCTCTCACCTTATGTCTCCGTACTGTGTGTATAAATATCTGTAGCGTGTATATGTGTGAATGTATATGCAAGAACTTGGAGTGTGTGTGTGTGTGTGTGTGTGTGTGTGTGTGTGTGTGTGTGTGTGTGTGTGTGTGGAGGGGGTCTTTTGTGTTTGTTTATCATAAAATATTGTGTGTATATATTGTGATGCATGTTTGTTCTGATGTTGTCGGCTTGAATTTTATACTCGGCGTAAATTGCTTAACTGTGCTTGTGTGTGTGTGTGTGTGTGTGTGTGTGTGTGTGTGTGTGTGTGTGTGTGTGTGTGTGTGTGTGTGACCAGTAAACCTGAGTATATTTGGCCTTGCTAATTGTGCATTCATGATTTCACTTGCATGTATACACTAACATGCACACATGCTTATTTATATGTATGCATGCGTCCGTGTGTGTGTGTGTGTGTGTGTGTGTGTGTGTGTGTGTGTGTGTGTGTGTGTGTAACCTATTGAATCCGAGAAAAAAGTCGTCTAAATGATAACCAGAATAAAGACCGCATTGTAGCGACTGTATCCTTTCTCATTCCAGACGATTTTCTTTATTCTGGGTAGATTTTCCGAACTAGTGAGGTTTGGTACAGCCTTCAGTAACCCGTTTAGCATGAGAGGTCTTCTCACAGTTGA
>NC_137051.1:36120160-36122660 GCF_032717465.1 Coenobita brevimanus | reverse complement strand
TGTCCTCCTCCCTGCCTTTCCAGTCCTTGTTTCTCTCTCTCTCTCTCTCTCTCTCTCTCTCTCTCTCTCTCTCTATTATATATACAAATGGTTGCCTTCAAAAATTTTCAGGTCTAACTAACAGCCTTTCCATGTCAGAGTGTTTGCAAATACCATTATCTTTTTCATACCGTTATTGAACACACAGTAACCAATTCTGACCCAAAGTCGAAATTATGTTTTTTGCATATTTTCGCGTGTCGTTCTCTCCGACAATTTCGCGCCGTTCGTCGTGCGCGATTGCCAAAAGTTTTGTTTGAAAATTTTCTGACACTCCCTGGACTTACCCCGACCTAATGCGAAGTGAATTAGGTCGATATCTATTGCCTTTCTCGTGATAGAAACGAACAAACTCAAAGACAGACACACACAAACACACATACTCAGCTTGACATTATTATATATATGTATATATTAATTAGTTTATTTATTTATTTGTCTGTCTGTCTGTCTTCCTCATTTCCTTCCTCTCCATAATCCTTTCTCCTTTCTGTCTCTTCACCGCCCTGTCCTCTCCCATTCTCTGCTCCATTCCCTCCCCTTGTCTCCCCTCCAGTACCTTCTCTTCTCTACCTTCCTTCAGTCCCTTATTTCTCCAGAATCTCCCTGCCTTTTGTGTCTTCCCTCCCATTGCCTTCGTCATCCTCATTTTTTTTTTCTTACTGTCTTTCCCCCCCGACCCTTTATCACCCTCATTTCTGCTCCATCTCCCCCGTCTCTCTCATCGCCTTTTCTCAGCTTCCCCTTACCGTATTTCCTCAACATATTTTCCTTCGTTCTCCACTTCGTCTCTGTCATCTCTCTGTCTCCTTCTTACTACTCCCTCCTTCCATCCTCCTTTGTCATTCTTTGCCCCGTTTTTCTCTCTTCTGTTGCTTCTCATTCTTAATTTATTTTTCTCTCTATTTCGTCATCCGTCATCCAGACCCATTGTCCTGTGTGTGTGTGTGTGTGTGTGTGTGTGTGTGTGTGTGTGTGTGTGTGTGTGTGTGTGTGTGTGTGTGTGTGTTTAAGAAAAAGCTTTAACTTAGCCTAAAACTTTACACATAAAAACTTGTCCTGCATCCTCCTCCTTTGTGGTTCTCTTTCGTTTTCCTATTTTTCGTCCTTGTTTTCTCCCCTTTTCCTACCCCTATTTTTTTTTCCTTTTTCCTACCCTCGTTTCTACTCCATCACCACCTCCCCTTCTCCCCGTCCTCATTGTTATTCTGGGCTTTCCATCCTCCCGCCTTCTTTTCGCACTTCTTCTTCCCTCATTTCTATCCTCCCGTTCCTCTTCCCTACTCACCTCTCTTCTCACTCCCCATCCTCCTCCGTCTTCCTCCACAGCCCCCCAAACTGTCCACTTACACCTGTATTAGGACTGGTTCAATAGTCAGCATAGTCACCCTCACTCCACCCTAACACTCCGCCCTTGCTGACTCACTCTACCTGTCCCCAATCCTCTCCCCCACTCACTCTGCCCGTCCCCATCCCTCTCCCCCACTCACTCTTCCCGGTCCCGTCCCTTTCCCTCACTCACTCTCCCTGTCTCCAATCCTTTCCCCCACTCACTCTCCCTGTCCCCAATCTTCTCCCCCACTCACTCTCCCTGTCCCCAATCCTCTCCCCCACTCACTCTACCTGTCCCCAATCCTCTCCCCCACTCACTCATTCACTCACTTCTTATACAATCTTTCCCTTCAATCCCAGTGACTTCTTTCATAATTTATTCATCCTGTAAACAGATGATTTTATTCTTTCCATCTGTTTATAGCCAGACGCCCTATTTCAGTGAGGGGTGGCCACAAACAAATCACCTCCATGTCGCCCTGTCCCCAGCCATTTCACTGCCCTGCTTCCGGCTCACACACCCTCTTTCATATACCTCTCCACTCCATCCCTCCATCTCATCCTTGGCCTTCCCCTCTGCCCCCCCCCCCCTCCAGCATCTCCTTGGCTTTATTTAGATTAATGAAAAATTTAGATTTAGAAAAAATCGTATTGAAGGGCTTTATTAAAGCCAAATGTACCCCTGTATCAAGATTTTTTTTTTTTTAGATTCAGAAAAAAATGTTATAACCCCACCAGTTCGAAAATTTTATCATGTATTGAATTTTTTTTTTAAGCTGTACGTAACCCTATATCCAGCCGATTTAGTAAAAAAAAATTATATATAACTCCACCAGTTCGAAAATCTATACTAAGCTGAGTAAAATCGTCAGGAGGTGGCAGAACTACAATAAGGATTACGTACCTGATTGAAGTGAGTTAATCCATTCGCTGAAGTTGATGGACTTACGTATTACATTCATATTAACACTGGGTGGATTTGTTGAGATGAGGGAAATCCTAAATGGCTTCAAAAATGGCCTGAAGTAATCCCTCTTCGCTAGTGGTACGACTGGAAATTCCTTACAGACTGGCACCAGACGATTTTCCTTGATCGAGAGAAATAAGTCAGAGGGCAAGTTCTTTGTTT
>NC_137051.1:36085160-36115160 GCF_032717465.1 Coenobita brevimanus | reverse complement strand
TTGTCTGTCTATCTATCTATTGACAGACGCCTTAATCCCGTAAGGGGTGGCCACAAATAAACCGCCTCCATGTCGCCCTGTCCAATGCCACTTCGCTGCCTTGCTCCCAGCTCACACCCGCCCTCTCTCATGAGCCTCTCCACTCCATCCCTCCTTCTCATCCTAGGCCTCCCCCTCCCTCTCCTTCACTTCCACCTAGAATTGTCCCCACCATAAAAGGGTCAACTCCAAGGCTTGTTTTTATGTCGGGGATTGAGTCTCCGTAGCACCTCTGCCCTAGCGATTTATTTTTGGATATGGCTGGTTGATATCCTCTTGTACGTTATTTACGCAGAGTAAGGCGATATTGGAAGGATTTATGTAACACAGAGGAGGACAGTAAGGTGTAATAAGCAAAATAAGTCTCTTAGGAAAAGGTGTAAGGGAGGTACATTCACCTTCACCTAAATATTATCGTTTGGAGCTGGAGTACAACACGTGAGAATTCCTATCATGAATGCTGTAAGTTCCTAAGATTAGCAAATTTTAGCTACATTTTCGCTAAGCACAGGCGCTAAAAACGTTAATGTCGGGTCTCTGGCAGCAACTCCCAACATTCAGAGCCGCTGCCAATCAGAATTAATGCCTTTCGATTCTCTGTATAGCAATTATGATAAAGGTTCTCCATTAACCAAGTCACGGAAGGCGAAAGTTCACCTAATTTTTCACCCTGAGATGGTTTGGCCGTGTGGAGAGAATGACGAGTGAGGGACTGGCTAGGGGAGTGTGCGTGAGTGAGGTGGAAGGGGAGAGGGAGACCGAAGATGAAGTAGAGGGACAGTATGAAGATGTGTGAGTTGGAGGGAGGGAGGGAGTGCAGTCTGATGACAAGGAACAAAAGGACATGAAAATTATTTGTTCGTGGCCACCCTCTACCAGGATGAAGGCGTCTGGCTGTATACTAATAGATTGTAGGTCTGTCTATCCTGCTGGGTGTTATTCCTAAGGTAAGAGGGTTTGTTCGGCCTTTTCAATCTATTTATCTATCTATCTATTCCCAGGCGCCTTAATCCCATACGGGGTGGCCACAGACAAATCGCCTCCACGTCGCCCTGTCTCTCCATATATTATTCCTTTTGAGATGATGTGACAAGGAGAAAAGTGACGGACATGGCTGAAGTGTGATGCAGGTGCAGTGAATTAGTACAACCAACTTTTGCTTTCACTATACATTCCCTGTGCAGAATACATTATAGCGTAAGAGTCAGTGAGAATATTCTGCTGACACATTATGCTGCGTATATGAACTTGAAGGACATAGGCGTCAGAAACGAAGACAGCAGATCACAACCCACGGATCCCAGTTACTCAATATTCATGACTTAATATTCATACGTCGAGGAGAACAGGCCTTCCTTCACTGATGTTAAGCTGATGCAAGAGGCTGTTTTGAGTGTTAATGTGGAAATGAAATGACGGCAAAGTTTTCTATAATCTACGTAAATACCATAACAGAACTACCTAAACATTCTGGTTCTGTTCGCCTGATACTTTGTCGTCCAAATTTTGTGTGGTATCTGGTTTTTGATTTTGTTGTTGGATGGGACAGATGGTTGTTAATATACTCCACTGCCAACGAGAGAGAGAGAGAGAGAGAGAGAGAGAGGAAACGGATGTCGAGTTCCTAAAGAAAGATCTTCGTTTTATGCTATACAGTTTTTATGTGTACCATCGGCATCTTAGCGGAATATCAAGCACAGAACCATACTGAGGAAATTTACTAAAACCGCAGGATAACGCTTTCTGATCCTTATTGAAGCGATCAGTATGAATCAGCATAAAGCTTAAACGTAGACAGTAACAGCGAGGGTTCTTCAAGTGGGAGACACCAAACTAAGTCCTTGAAAGTTAATGAGTAGAGTAGGCGAAGTAGGTTACACCCTTGGCGCAGTGTAGGAGGGCACGAGATCTTCACTCAGCGTCCTTGAGCAGGTGAATTCTCCACCGGTAGAGTTCCTGAGATGGGCGAGATATATCACTCTGTATCCTTCAACAGTGGGTAGTTGCGAGGCGTCTCCATCCAAGCTCAAACGAGGAAAGAAAATTAGCCTGCGTTCGCGTACCATAGGGTTCTCTGTTGGGGTGTCTGCATCCCAAATGGCAAAAAGATGGCCCGCGAGCTGGTGCCCCTATGTCTTCTGATGTAGATAAACGTCCATACTGATCCCTCTTCACCTTCCAAATTGTTTTATATAAGAAGAGCTCCATGCTGGTTTGGTTGTATAATTTCTTGAACTTCTCGACTGTCTCAGATCCATTTGTCTAAGAACGGGAACATGATGGTGTTGTGAGCTTATGACAATAGAGGAATGTGGGTAGACTCGCCAAAACTCAAGGGGCGGCTTTTCAAGTTACAGGTTGGTTTGGCAAAAGCCCATAGAGGAGATCTTTTGACATCTAACAAGAAGCAGGACCTTGAGCTCCCTCAGACTGGGCCTCCTGCAGGAAGTCTCAATATGTCTCTAGTGTCAGCAGTAAGTGATGGCAAGGAAGCGGACTGGAGATACTCGCTCATAGCAGATAAAAAGCAAATTGACAGGACACCCTTGTTTGTCCGACCTGCTTCCATATCTCAGGACTTTGCTTCATGAACGCCTTCTGCAGCAGTTATGTTATTACTAGAGGAGATCCAGGAGCATCTTTATCTCCTGTGATTCTAGTGAAGAGTCCTGAGTAAAGTGAGGGGTTGATTGCAGATGTTGACAGCAAAGGACCAAGACTGGGGACGTCTAGGAATAGGCAGGATGACCTTGTAAAGAGGCAGGAGGCTATGTAAATTATTCTTCCATGGCTGGGTGGAGAGCCCTGGAAGAGGACTGAGGGCCTTCTTTGTTTTTGTTGATGATGATGATGTTTATGTTGTTGTTGTTGTTGAATGCTCTCAGGTAGCTTGGAAGTATGGGCCTTATTCCTGCGGCAGACCCTCCTGTTGGTCTCATTTTTCTTTTTTCTAGGGGGGTGGGGAGGTTACTAATATACATCCCTGGCAATACTCGGGGGTTGACATGAGGCTGAGGAGACGCCCTTCGTTATAGTGTTGTGATTTTCATGTGATTTATAGAGGCAGTTTAAGCGTCAGTAAGTGTCAACTCTTTTAGGTCAAATTCTGCATCGCTTTTGTTTTCCGAGTCAAAATGATGTTCCGCTTTGTAATGCCCAAGCTTCCCTATTGTTATTCTTTTTCTTCTCAGTCGGTGTTGTCTTGCAGTCCTTCATAGTTGTCTTTGGGGATGGCTTCCAATGAGATGTATGTAGAGGAGCATTCTTGTTCATCCTCTCCTCCTCCTCGTCCTTCTTCTTCTTCTTCTTTTTCTTCTTCTTCTTCCTTCTCTCTTCTTCTTCTTCTTCTTCTTCCTTCTCTTCTTCTTCATCATCATCATCATCATCATCATCGTTGTCCGTCTTCTCCTCCTTCTCCTCCTCCTCCTCCTCCTCCTCCTCCTCCCATTACATAGCTACTGTCGCCTCCACTGCTGTGTAGGTGGGCTGAGAGTCTGTTATCACTCCAGTACGTCTCAGATTAGCTTGGTTTAGAGCACACCAGGATTCTGTCAAGTCGCCCTCGAGGGAGTATGACTTGATCCTTCATATCTTTTTCATATTTTCTTGTTGTTTTTGTCGTTCTTGAGCTGACATTTCTTGCTTTTATTGCAAATGTGGGTATTTTGAATTTCTTAATGTTGCTCATGAGATATTTATTTCTGGATATGTCTGGTTAATATCAGTTTGAATGTTATGAAATGGCGGGGGACAGGGCGACATGGAGGCGATTTGTTTGTGGCCACCCCTTACGGGATTAAGGCCTTTGACAATAGATAGATAGCTAGATGTTGTTCATGCTGAGTATGATGGTATTTTGGTGATGTAAATGGTAGAGGAGGATCGTAAGGAGTAAAAAGCAAAATAAATCGCTTAGGGAAAGGTGTTAGGGCGCTTCTTTGACCGACGAGAATGCTAATTACAATCTTCTCCTTGAATTACGAATTAGTCGACTTCTTATTCAGGTTCCTGTTTGTATTTCATGGTGAACAGGGGCGAGAAGGAAACAACTTGGTCCAAGAGTCTGACCGGTACGAAAATCGACCTCGGGTTCTTCCACTTGCGAGCTGTACGTGCTAACCAGTACACCACCGGCACTGCCTGGGGAAAAGGGGTAAAAAATGAGGAGATGAACGAAATCTCGGGAAAGGGTACAAGGAAATGTGTGTGTGTGTGTGTGTGTGTGTGTGTGTGTGTGTGTGTGTGTGTGTGTGTGTGTGCGTGTGAGAGAGAGAGAGAGAGAGAGAGAGAGAGAGAGAGAGAGAAAGAGACTATAAAAGAAAAATGCAATGGAAAATATAAGTCCACGAGATGAACACACGAACGAATTACAGTGTGTGTGTGTGTGTGTGTGTGTGTGTGTGTGTGTGTGTGTGTGTGTGTGTGTGTAGATATATATTATAGATTGATTGATTGATTTAGATATAGGTATTCCGATCGATAGATAGTTTGCTTGATAAAGAGACAGACAGATATGTAGATAGATAGATAGGTAGGTGGGTAGATAGACAGATAAATAGATAGATAGATTGATTGACACTAATAGACTAAGAGATAGACAGAAAGGTAGGTAGATAGATAAATAGATAGATAGACAAATAGATAATGCGGGAGAAGAAAAAGGAGAAACCAGTGTTGAATGAAGAAGGTGAAGAAAAATAGTGTAAAATGAAAGTAGGAAGGAAAATTGCATTAAAGAGAGAGAGAGAGAGAGAGAGAGAGAGAGAGAGAGAATTAGGCTGAATGAACAGGAAGGATGGGATGTGACGGAAGAAGGTACAGTCGGCGTCAAAAGTCTGTTGCCTCTCCTGCTTCTCTCTCCAAGGACTTTGAAAATCAGTTGGCAAATCCAGACGACACTGTTGACTGATCCGTGGCCAGATAATTTAATCAGTGTCGGTTGCTACGGATTCACTACACTGGTTTTCGAAGTACCATGGAGGGAATAGGAGTATAGGTGACAGGAATTTTGACGCCGACTGTACAATATCTGGATGAATTTTGTGAAAGCGCCAAAAAGAAAAAATGCTGAAAGAATTATGGGGACGAAAGAGATGGAAAAATAATAATGAGGATGTGTGTGTGTGTGTGTGTGTGTGTGTGTGTGTGTGTGTGTGTGTGTGTGTGTGTGTGAGCCAGTCTGTCTTTTAGAAAATGTGGGTATAACTTGGACGTTCCGAGGGGAGACTTGTAAAAATCTGGGAGGTGGTTGAGTGCTGAACTGGCCATTGCTGTTCTTTGGTTTGGTTTCCTGGGTCCTGGAGATGCCTGTTGGTGTTCAGGATAAATTCTACAGTCACAAGAGCTAAGGGCGTCAAAATATACTTCAAGTTTTCTTCTGTTTTCTTTTCATTTGTTTTCTGTTTTTCACTTGTCACTGTAAATTGATGGTGTTGAATTCAAGTGCCAACCGTGACGTATCTATGTCATCTCTCTCTCTCTCTCTCTCTCTCTCTCTCTCTCTCTCTCTCTCTCTCTCTCTCTCTCTCTCTCTCTCTTCCTCCTCCACTTCCTGTGCCTTTATCTTACTTCTTCGTCCATTTCCTTGTCTGTTTCTCCTCCTCCACCTCCCCCTCCTCCTCCTCCTGCTCCTCCTCCAAGTTTTCTTTTTGCTTCTCACTCTTCTTGTTCCTCCTCCCAGTTCCTCTTCTTTCTTCCCGTGTCCCCTTTTCCTCTTTGTCTTTCTCTTCGTCCTTCCTTTTCATCCTTCCATCTTCCTCTTTATTTTCATCCCTTTTCCTCCTCTTCCTCGGTCTTCCTCTCCCTTTCTCCTAGCCTTCTTCCTTCACGTTCTTCTTCTTCCTCCATTACTCTTCCTCCTCCATTTCTCTTCCTCCTCCATTTCTCTTCCTCCTGTTCTTCCTCTTCCTTTTCACTCTCTTCCTCCTTCCTTGTTCCTCATTATGTTCATCCCTCTTCCCTCTTCCTCGGTCTTCCTCTCCCTTCCTCCTAGTCTTCTTCCTTCACGTTCTTCTTCTTCCTCCATTTATCCTCATCCTGTTCATCCTCTTCCTTCCTCCGTTCCTCTTCCTTTTCACTCTGTTCCTCCTCTCTTTTCCTCTTCCCTATTTTTCTTCTTCCTCCTTCCTAGTTTCCTTCTCCCTCCTTTTCTTCCTTCTCCTCTGTTCTTTTTCTTCCTTCTGTCCCCTCCCCCCTTCATCTTCTTCTTCCTCCTCCTCCTCCTCCTCCTCGTGGTAGGTGACATATCAGAGGGAAAACACTTGATATAATGGCTTAGGTAGTGGTTGCTGGGAGGCGATAGGAGGTGAAAGATATATTGGGAGGAGTAGGAGGAAGAAGAGGAAGGAAGAGGAGGAGGAGGAGGAGGAGGAGGAGGAGGAGGAGGAGGAGGAAGAGGAAGCGAGAGGAGGAGGCGGAAGGAGGAGGAGGAAGAGGAGGGATGAGAAGGAGGCGGAAGGAGGAAGGGGAAGGATAAGAAGGAGGCGCAAGAAGGAGGCGGGAGAGAAGGAAGAGAAGGAGGCGGAAGGAGGAGGAGGAAGAGGAAGGGAGAGGAGGCGGAAGGAGGAGGAGGAAGAGGAAGGATGAGAAGGAGGCGCAAGAAGGTGTGGGAGAGAAGGAAGAGAAGGAGGCGGAAGAAGAATGAGGAAGAGGAATGACGTGGAGAAAAAGGAATGAAGGGAAGGATTAAGAAGGAGGAGTATGAAGAGGGAGCAAGAGGGGGGAGGAGTAAGGAAGAGGAGGAGGAAATAGAAGAAGGAACTGAAAGGAGAAGGAGAGGGATTGGTAAGACGAAGATGATAAAAGAAGAGGAAGTAGGAGGTGGAGGAAAAAGAAGAGGAAGAAGTAGAAACAGGGTGGAGGAGGAGGAGGAAGAAGAAGATGGAAGAGGAAGACGAATACGAGGAAGGCTTAAGAGGAAGGAGGAGGTGTTGGAGGACGAAATAAGAGGAGGAGGAGGAGGAAGAAGAAGAGGAAGTATAAGAAGAAAAAAAAGAAACATTGCTGTGGACTCTTAATAAGAAGAGCGAAAAATATAATTATACAAGAACAAATGACTGAAAAAAAAAAAAAGAGGGTCGATGAATATGCAGATAAAATTCCATCCACAAAAAAAAAAAAAAAAAATCAGTATATAGTAAAAATCAGTATCAAAAAAATATGTCAGAGATAACATGAAAAAAATCTGACAGCTAAAAAGAGACGAGATATTAAATGTGACGTAAAAATAAGTACAGAAAAATAGGTTGAAAGGGTTAATTAAAATACCTTGAAAAACAGGTGTGATTTTTCTCCCTTTTACCTGTGCCAGTGAAGAGGGTTCTGATTGAAGCCATTGAACCTCGAGAGGGCTCCCTATTTTCTTTTTCTTTATGGGGTGGGGGTTTATCTGGGGTTCAGTGACATTGAGGAGGCAGCATCTAACGTTATTTTATTGACGGAATGGTCTCTCAGTATTCGAGAGAGAGAGAGAGAGAGAGAGAGGGAGAGAGAGAGAGAGAGAGAGAGAGAGAGAGAGAGAGAGAGAGAGAGAGAGAGAGGGAGAGAGAGAGAGAGAGAGAGAGAGAGAGAGAGAGAGAGAGAGAGAGAGAGTCCAGTGCAGTGAGTCTTGTGTGTGACATTTTAACCCCTTCGGTATGAGAGATCTTTCTTAAACTGAATAAAATCGTCTGTCAGTAACGAAAGTGAACGAAATTAAGACATCATCGTAGTGAAGGGGAAAAAATGAAGCACTGGAAGAAAAATAACCCTTTCAGTTCGTGTACGTGGAGGTGGAAAGAATAATAATCAGAATAGACGCCATTGGACTGAACTGGCTAGGAGCAAGAAGGGTTGTGTTGACATTATCACATACGTCTTCAGTCGCTTCCCTCCTGTCAGATTACGGTGATGGGTGGATGTGAAGGGGGCATGTGCAGGGTATTTATGGCAGGGGATGGTGTGATAGTAAGGGGGGAGCCTAAGGGGTAAGGGGTGGCTGATAGTAAGGGGGAAGCATAAGGGGTGAGGGGTGTATGACTGATTGGTGAGGAGGGGTAATGTGTTTGGCAGGATGAGTGGTTTAACTTGGTGTATTCACAGCTTAAGGTATCAGGTGGGTTCATGGAGAGAGAGAGAGAGAGAGAGAGAGAGAGAGAGAGAGAGAGAGAGAGAGAGAGAGAGAAATATTGAGGAAGCTAGGTAGAGAACACATTTGGCTGAATAACTAGCTTCATTTTCTCAATTCCTTATCAGGTGGATGGACGAATATAACGAAAAATACTTCGTGGAGATAAAAGAGATAGATAAAGATAATGAGGGAAGGAGGGAGCTGAGTACAAGAGATTATGTAATGAAGAGAGAACCTGTATTTTTACACAGGAAAAATCATCAGAGAAATTACCAATATGCCGGGAATCGAACCCGGGACTCTCAGGTGAGAGCCAGGCAGCATACCACTACACCACGACCAGGTAAAAGTTAATTCACGTTGTCACAATCTTGTAACTAACGTCCCTCCGCCCCCACTGTGGGCCTGAAGAGGGTGAGTTAACCCCCTGGCACTCGGGCAAGTAGATGCTTTTAATCTATCCCAAGGGTTCGATTCCCAGCATATTGGTAAATTCTCTGATGATTTTTCCTGTGCAAAAATACAGGTTCTCTCTTCATTCTGACTTGCCGTTAAGTGCTTGGGATAGATTAAAAGCATCTGCCTGCCCGAGTGCCAGGGGGTTAACTCATCCTCTCCAGGCCCACAGTGGGGGCGGAGGGACGTTGGTTACAAGATTGTGACAACGTGAGTTAACTTTCACCTGGTCGTGGTGTAGTGGTATGCTGCCTGGCTCTCACCTGAGAGTCCCGGGTTCGATTCCCGGCATATTGGTAATTTCTCTGATGATTCTGTAATATTTAATGTGGACTTCATTGCTATCTGCTGTCATTTTGCCTTCGTGATTGTAAGGGGTGGATGTGGAGTGGATGTGAGGGGTGGATATGGGGTGGGTGTGGGGGTGAATGTGGGGTGGATGTGAGGGGTGGATGTGGAGTGAATGTGGAGTGGATGTAGGATGGATGAGGGATGTATGATGGGTGGATGTGGGGTGGATGGATGGATGTGGGGTGTGGATGTGGAGTGGATGTGAGGGGTGGATGTGTGGGTTAAGCTCCCCAACACCTTTTCCTTAGCTATTTATTTTTGGATATGGGTGGCCAATATCCTTTTGTACGTTATTTATGCAGATTATGTCGATATTGAAAGGACTTATGTAACACAGAATAGGAGAGTAATGTGCAATAAACAAAATAAATCGCCTAGGAAAAGGTGTTAGGGAGCTTCCTTAACAAGACAAAAAATACTGTGGTTTTCAATTTATGTGACCAGATGAGAATGAAAAAAAATTGGCGCCCTTGAAGTGAAAAAAGAAAAAAAAAAAAGAAGGAATGTACAGTAGAGAGGGTGAAGAATGCTATGCTTGGCAGGATAAATATACTCTCTTCATCTTAATTTGGTCAAGATTTTCGTCCTTTTTCGGCCTGTTTCACGTAGCTGTGTCGCAGAGAAATATAGTGCTGTGCCTCTACATCCTCTCCACAGCACTTCTTTGTGACTAGGATAATTTTCTAGTCTTAATTTAGTGTAACTTAGCATTCAGGATAGAGGAGGGCAGTTTTGGGCCAAGTTAGAGTAAAAAGAGTATAGCTAAATTTTCTATATATTTGTTATTGTTGTAAGGAAGAATCACAAAAAAAGCGAAAAAGGCGTCCTCATACTAAGGAGGTTAATGAAAAAATAAAAAAAATGAATGAAGAGAAGATGAAAAACACGAAGGCTTTCCAAAAAATACATATCACAGTACTGTACGTCGCTGCTTTAGAGGGGCGCCTTCAAGTGGTGGCACCGAGATAACCGGCCGGCTCAACTGGTCGGCTATACAAACGTCCCTCAACCACTTCCCTGTCCCCCGAAAGGAAGATGGTGGCCTGCAGAAAGAAACTTAAGCCTGCATTGGGTTGGCATTCGGGTGAGCCTGGGGTTACTACTACTACCACTACTACCTTTACTACTACTACTACAACTACTACTACAAATACCGCTGCTACTACTTTTTTAGTACTACTGTTACTTCTGCTATTACTCTTGCTTCTACTACTACTGCTGTTGCTGCTGCTGCTCTGCTACTACTACTACTACTACTACTGCTACTACTACTACTGCTACTACTACTACTACTACTACTTACTACACCACCACCACTATTATAACTGCTGCTACTTCTTACCTATCTTCCTGCCTACCTACCTACCTACCCACCTACATACATACATGCCTTCCTACCTACCTACCTACCTACCTCCATACCTACCTACCTACGTACCTTCCTTCCTTCCTTCCTTCCTTCCTTCCTACCTACCTGCCTACCTACCTACCTACCTACCTACCTACCTACCTACCTACCTACCTACCTACCACTTCCCCCTGTCAGATTGCCGACCTGAGAGTGAGTGAAGACTGTGGTATATATTTTTGGCTGAGACTGATAGGATAACAGGGGGGGGGGGCTTAGGTGGACGGGGTGAGGGCCGGCTTATCTGGCTTGCTATTCATGAAGCATCTAAGCCAGTTTCCCCGATAAACAAGTCTCATCTATGCCAGTCTCCCTGATAAACAAGTATCATCTATGCCAGTTTCCCCGATAAACAAGTCTTCACGGCAGTTATGTATAGAAAAATAATATTCATTCATTCATTCATTGCCAGACGCCATGTATCCCAAACGGGGTGGCCAAGGGCTTAGAGTTAACTGTTTTACAGGGAGGAGCACTAATCCTCCACCAACCCCACTTGACACGTAGGGAGAACGTTATGCCAACAGCATCTGGTGTTCCCAGGCGGTCACCCATCCGAGTACTAACTCCAGACACCTTCACATAATACTAAATTGAACACAGTCAACAAAACACAATCTGAGAGTAGTAAATGCTAAGATATAAACTGAATAGGGAAAGGTAGATGAAAAAGAGCTATATCTGGAAATACTTTAATATTCACGGTATCGTTGTGAAGTGTTTCGTAGCTTTGTGAATGAGGATAGTAATAGTAGTAGTAGTAGTAGTTTTTGTTGTTGTTGTTGTAGCCCTATGTTGATCTGAAAGGTGAACCCAGTGGACTGCAAGCTGATCCTACCTTTTCTCAACAGCCCACCATCCTCCTTTCGTGGTTAGGGGGGGGAGTTGAGGGACGATTATATAACCCAGCCAAGGAACCGCTCGGCTATATCTGTGCCACCACGTGAAGGCACCCTCTCTAGCACCATACATGAAGATAAAACTAAATACAAGCCATCCTATGCACGATTTAAGTCTAGGAAAATGTATGGTTGTGATCCGTGGCTGGTGGGATGAAAACATAGGGTATTTATTGCAGGTGGTATGATAATTGGCTTTGCCTCCTGTATCAGGTCATTTATTTTATTTATTTTTGCTGTCTCCGGACGATTTTACTCTGGGTTAGGAGAGAGTTTTAAGACTGGAATGGTTTAATACAGTCTTCACTAACTCCTTCACTGTTAAGAAGCTCTCCTAAGATGAGGAAAATCGTCTTGTTGTAGCTCTGAAAAATGAAAACTATGAGAGGAACAAAGAAGATGAAGAGAAGGAAGGTGGGAAGGAAGAGAGGGAACTAACAGCATAATAAGTGGAAGGTGGAAGGAGGATTGGGAGAGGACATGAAATTGAGAGAGGGAGAGGGACAGGGAAGGGGAGAGTAAAAAGAGGAGAAGGAGGGGCAAATGTGGGAGATGGTGGGGTTTGGGGACATTTAATTAAAGCGACTAGTTTTCAGAATTTATTACCTCTGTTGTTAAATTTATATACCTACCTGTTCCTTTCTGTACGTAGGTGTGGTGCGGGGCTCTCTGCTGCGTGCAATTTTAGTGTGTCGACAGCAAGTACAATATCTTTTAAGTGAGGTAATATGGGGTAGTTTCATTTACTGCATTCACTTACAGTAGCCTTTGTTGGTCCGAGAAGGGAGCGAATGTCTGACCTATAAATGTAGAACTTTCCCTAACGTAAACAGTCACTCACAAACCCAGCCACTCCTGCGCAGTGTATACTCACCTGCATTTCCCACCCTACACTTCCTGTCTTCCCAAACTTAACTATACTTGTGTGTTAAGCGTGGGTGTGAGCGAGTCATTCCCCCTGGTAGCTACAAAATATTACTGCATACATATCCTTTTAATTTTTCAATGTGTTAAATACCCACTTATTTCCCCTCTGTGTATAACCATTTTAAGACTTGTAAACCTTTACGAGTGTATATTTTCCGGTATGCTCCTTATTTTGGCTTTATTTCTGTATACTTTCCTGATAGATAGACAGATAGATAGATAGTTCCTGCCTAGTTTAAATGTTCCTGTCTTTATTTTCTGTGTTACCCAAGGCTGTCTGTCGCCCTCGGTAATTCTGTCAAAGTTTGTCAGCTTTTCCGACATTTTCCACTCCATTTCTTTCCCCTTTTTTCCCGTTTACCCTTCAGTGTTTTATTTCCTCCTGACAGCTTTCCCTCCCCTCACCAATTTTTCTTCGCCCCCCACCCCATCCCCCTGCACCCCCTGTCAAAGATTTTTTCCCCCTCTCATCCCTTCACACACACACACACACACACACACACACACACACACACACACACACACACAAAACCTTTCCTCCCCCTTCCCTTCCTCTCGCCCCCCTCCCTCCCCCCCTCACCCCCTCCCAACTTTCCCCTCACACACGTACCCTCCTTTTCTGACAACCTCTCCCCACCCCACCCCCTCCCCTACACTCACTCTACCCCCCTCCCTCTGTCACATACTCCCTCACAGCTTTTCCTCCCCCCCCCTCTCTCCTCGCTTCCTCCTCCCTCACCACACACCCCTTCCATTCCTCATATTCTTTCCTCACCCCTTCATTCCCCCCCACACACTCATCTCCCCCCCTCCTCATCCACCCCTCACTCGACATCCTTCCCTTCCTTCCTCATTCCCCTCCTCATCCACCTCCCTTCACCCCTCCACAAACCCTCCCTTCCTCCTGCCTATTTCTCCCTACCTCCCTTCACCCCTCCACAAACCCTCCCTTCCTCCTGCCTATTTCTCCCTACCTCCCTTCACCACACCTTTCCATTGCTTCCTTCCCCTCCCCCCTACACATTCCCTTCCTTCCTCACATCATTTTCTCCCCCCATCTTCTTCCCACACAACACACCTTTCCATTTCTCATTTCCCCACCCCTTCCTTCCACTCCCAACATCCCCTCCCTCACTTTCCTCCCTCCCCCCACATCTCCCTCCCTTCCCTCCCCTCTCCCTCCCTCCCCCTCTCCCGTGGATGCTGGATAGAAGAAATTGCTCTTTTTTGTTGCAATGGACGCTTGACTGGCCACGCATGCTGCTCTCTCTCTCTCTCTCTCTCTCTCTCTCTCTCTCTCTCTCTCTCTCTCTCTCTCTCTCTCAAGCACATCATTATTTTATATTCCGCGTCTCCACTTTCCACGACCTCGTTTTTTTGCCATTATTTTGGATTTTTTTTTTCATTTTTTGTCCTCACTTTCTCTTCATTTCCTCTCCTTCACGCCCTCCTTCTCTTAGGTATTACTCTCTTCTGTCTCTTACTCTCATCTTTTCTCCCTCCCTCCCTACCTCTCTCCCTCTCTCCTTCCATCGCCTCTCTCCTTACCTTCCTCCCTTCCCTCCCTCACCACCTCCCTCCCTGTCATCGTGGCCTTTCTCCCTCCCTACATGCTTCCCTCCCTCCCTCCCTCCCGTCCTAAGTAATACCCAAGCCTCCCTCCTCACCTTCATCCTTCTCCCCCTTCATTATCTGCCTCCTTTCCCTCCTTCCCTTCATTCCTCCCTTCCCTCCTTCCCTAAATTCCTCCCTTGCCTTCCTCCCTACCTACATTCATTTCCTCCCTCCCTAAATTCCTCCCTTGTTTCCCTCTCCTTCTTCCTCATCTCCCTCCCTCCCTAAATTCCTCCCTTGCCTCCCTCCCTAGCTTCCTCCCTGCCCTGCCTTCCTAAATTCCTCCCTTGGTCCCCATCCTCCCTCCCTACCCTCCTCCATCCTCCCTTCCACTTTCTCCTCCTCATCGCTTTCCTCCTCCATTTTCTCCCTGCATCTCTCTCTCTCTCTCTCTCTCTCTCTCTCTCTCTCTCTCTCTCTCTAGTTAAACAGACAAATAGATAGATAGATTGATAGATAGATAGTCAGATAGATATCCACTCAAAATTCCCACCAATGCCTACGTCCAGCTCAGCATCCCTACCACCCACCTTACCCACCTACTTGGCTACCTACCTACCTGCCTACCTACTAGCTACCAACCTACCTGCCTGCCTGCCTGCCTACCTACCTACCTACCTACCTACCTATCCACCTTTTATCATACCTACCTACATACACGTGCATATTCCAGCCAAGTAACACACCTGAGGACGTATTCATTCATTTACCTGTTTCTCAGTCACTTTTAACCCTTCACCTCTCTGTGCCCACCTTTCTGCCACATAAATTATTACTTTTTTTTATGCAAGGAAGAAGGAACCAAAGGCCAGGAGGATGCAAAGTGTTCCCTCCAAGAAAAAACAAAAACAAGAAAGCAGAGAGCCAAATTCTGGATCCGTTCATTTCGAGATGCCTGAACACACTGCGTTTGAAAGACTGGAGATCATAGGCAGTAGGAAATACAGACAGGGGGAGACAGTTCCAGAGCTGACCTTGATCAGTAAATAATAATCATTTGCCTGTTTGTATGAGAAATTAAAAATGATAAATGATAAGGGCCGTTTTTGCGAGCCGTTTTTAGTGTGTTTTAATTTCTACTGTACATGTGCTGTGCTGTGTTTGTGTGTGTGTGTGTGTGTGTGTGTGTGTTATGTAAGTGATGGTGAATGTGTATTTTTTCACATAACTGTAACTAGCAAGTGTATAACAAATGGTGAATGTATGACTGTGTGTGTGTGTGTGTGTGTGTGTGTGTATGTTTGTGTGTGTGTGTGTGTGTGTGTGTGTGTTTAGGTATGAACTCGTGTGTGTACATATGTGTTATGTGTCCTGGTACACAGCTGGTTCACTTCTGCCTGTCACACACTCTAACCCTTCCCTCCCACACCCTCATTCCCTCCCTTCCTCCCTCCCTCATCCCCCTCCCCACACACACACTACACTCATTCCCCCACTCGCACACTCTCAGACCCTCCCATATCCTTCCACCCACCTCACGCATTCCAGTCGTATCTCCTTGTGCTTAGATCTGTCACATTCCCACATCCCTGGAATTCTATCTTCGTAGGCTTATTCCATTTTGGCCCTGGCTTGCTCTCTCCTCTCCCAAACAGCCTCACCTTATCCAACCCCACACCTTCCGCATTCCTACCTCTCCAGTGCTACCTGCTTCCTTCATTCTCCTAATTTCTGTCATTTCTTCACGTAAATCCAACTTGCAACAGTGGAAGAAAGAAGTGGAAAGTAGTTATGGCGTGGGCACAGGGGAAGATTTACTCTCTCTCTCTCTCTCTCTCTCTCTCGCAGTTTTTTTTCACCTTTTGTAAACTCACCTTGCCCCATATCCTCGACGGTTAAGAAAGTTCCCTATCACCTCTTCCTTCCCGATTTATTTTTGGATACGGCTGGTGAATATCGTTCTGTGCGTTATTTATTCAGAGTATGGTGATAACAGAACGATTTAAGAACACCAGAGTGGACGGCAAGGTGTGATAAACAAAGTAAATCGCTTAGGAAAAGGTGTTAGGGAGATTCTTTAACCGGAGAGAAAAAGGGACCTTGAAAGCCCATTGTGGTTCCAAAAATATGTGTTTCCAGCAGCCATAGTTTTATATAGATTTTTTTTTCTTTTTAATACGCCTCGTTCCCAGGAGCACCTTATTTGTAAAGCCACTCCCTAGCACCTTTTCCTAAGCGATTTATTTTGCTTATTACACCTCACTGTCCTTTTCTGTGTTTACAAAATCTTCCACAGAATCACCTACATTTAGCTACACAATTTATTTTTTTATTTATTTATTTATAATTTTTTTTTACCATTTTGCGCCAGAGCAAAGAGGGAGAAAAATTGTGGTGAAATATTACGCACTGTGGCAGGTAAAGGATGATACCTAACACCTTTTCCTAAGCGATTTATTTTGCTTTTTACACCTCAACGCCCTTTTCTGTGTTACATAAGTCCTTCCAAAATGGCCATACGTAGCCTAAATAACGTACATGAGGATATTCACCACCATATTAAAAAATAAATCGCGAAGGAGGAGGTGCTAGGGAGAATACGAGCCTCTGAGGAAAGAATTTAGGAGAGACAGGAAAAAATAACGAGGAAGCTGAAGAGAGAACACGTACAGTCGCCGTCAAAAGTCCTTTCGCTTCTCTCTTCGGTGTCTTTGAGAAACAGTGTGGCGAATCCGTAGCAACTGACACTGATGACATTATTCTGTGACCCAAAATAATTTCCTCATTGTCGGTTGCTACGAACACGCTACACAGATTTTCAAAGTCCGTGGAGAGGAAAACGGGACAGGTACGCAAATAATTTCCTCATTGTCGGTTGCTACGGATTCAGATTTTCAAAGAGAAGGGGGGGGGGCACCTGTCAACTCGCCAGGTGAAGAACGGAAGTAACGAGGAAGTAGAAGATGGAAGAGGGAGCCGTATTCTCGTCGACCCAGGCTACTTAACATCTTTTCTTCAGCGATTTATTTGGCATTAATATCGCGTTCTGTGTCACCGATTCAGACTATAATGATAATATTTAAATTACAAGGAAAATAGAGAGAGAGAGAGAGAGAGATTACTAGAGTTCTCCCAGCCATCAGGGGGTTAATGGAGACAGTTTTAAGACAGTGAGGCTCCTGTGGCCCACTCTGAGCTGAATAAAATCATCTGGTTTAGCCAGAAGACACTACTAGAGCTGTCCCGACCGTGGGAGGGTTAAGGCAGAGGAGGTACGAGTTACGACGAAGGCCCCTAACGCCTATTCCTTAGCGATTTTTTTTTTTTTAATTAATGCTGGTTAGTGTCCCTTTGCACATTTTATATGCAGCGTATGGCGATACTGGAATGATTTATGTAACATGGAGAAGGACAGTAAGGTGCAATAATCAAAATAAGTCGCATAGGAAAAGGTGTTAGGCAGCTTCCTCAACTGCCGAGAATACGGGTCCAAGTTCCGCATTGTAAGTGGCCCTGGAGATCCCGTAACAACTCTTGGTTGCGAATCATCCTGGTCTTTAACTTACACCTCAACATCCTGTTCTTTGCTATTGACTCAAGCTTTATCGATATGAAAATAAAGATAATATTCAGTAAAATGTTAAGGTGTAATATGGAGAGAGAGGGAGGGGGAGACCGAGGATGAGGTGAAGGGATGGGGTTGAGAGGTATATGAGGGAGGGGGGTGTGAGTGGGGGGAAAGGCAGTCAAATGGTAGGTGACAGAGGAACTTGGAGGCTTTTTGTCTGTGGCCACCCTTTGCGGGATTAGGGCGTCTGGCTATAGATTGATAGATGTATAGATAGTAATATGGAGACTAAATCGCTGAAGAGGAGGAACTGCGAATCCTCTCTCGCCCCAAGGATAGGGCTGGGGGGGGTGGGCAGAAGGGACTGGGTACAACATCATCGGGTTACGTAGAGTGAAAGGACGCTCGTATCCCAGCAACGAGTTCATGATTGTGTGTGTGTGTGTGTGTGTGTGTGTGTGTGTGTGTGTGTGTGTGTGTGTGTGTGTGTGTGTGTGTGTGTGTGTGTGTGCAGGTGGGCGTGTGTTTGTGTGTGCGTGTATATGTACCCTAGTGAATATGAAGCCGCCTATTTGTCTTGTAGCCGGAGAAGGGTGAGAGAGAGAGAGAGAGAGAGAGAGAGAGAGAGAGAGAGATGAAATATACGAAGAAATTCAAGTAAATTAAAGATGGAGAGACAAACTTAAGGAAACAGAGACATAGGATAAAAAATGAGGAATGATTCGGAAAATAAGCAGTGTTTGGAATGAGGAGGAAAAAAAGGAAGGAGAAGAGAAGTGAGGAATGAGGAGGTAAGAAAGAAGGGAGGATAAGAATAAGGAAAGGAGGGAAGGGAGGAATGAGGATAGAAAAAGGAAAGGGGGAATGGGGTGGGAGGAAGGAGGGAGGATGAGGAGAAAAGAATGAAGATAGGAATGAGAAGAGGTGAAGTAAGGGTGGTATGAGGAGAGAGGAAGGAAAGAAGGAAGGAAGGACCGAGGAGAAAGAAAGGAAGGAAGGGATATGAGGAAGGGAAAGGAAGGGGGGGATGGGGGAAGAGGAAGGAAGGAAGGAAGGACAGAAGGGAAGAAGGAAAGGAGGAAGGAAGGAAGGGAGGAATGAAAAAAGAAGACAGAAGAGAGGAATGAGGAGGGAGGAAGGAATGGAGGAATGAAGAGACAGGAAGGGAAGAATGAGGAGAGGTGGGAAGGGAGGACTGAAGAGGGAGGGAGGAAGGGAGAATGGGGAGGAAGGAAAGATGAAGGATATGAGAAAAACAGATAACGAAGTAAGAGGGAAAGGAGGAACGAAAATAAAGAATGAGGAGGAGAGAGGAGTGAGGATGAAGAGAATAGGCATGAAGAATGAGCAGTGAGGAAAGAGAAGGAAGGAGGAAGTGTTAGAACATCAGTGAGGAAAGATGAGGGAGGCAAGTGGAATGAGGAAAAACGAAGCAAGATGAATGAGATGGAAAGTAGAAAAACAAGAATATGATGAAAACAGAAAAAAAAAAAAAAAAAAAAGGAGTGATGGAGAATGAGAGAAAGGAGGAAAATATATATGAACAGAGAGGCATTAAGAGAGACGGGAGAAAAGAAGGGAGAAAAACAACAATGAAAATAAAATATCGAATGAAGAAAAATGATATACAGTTGAGGAATGAGGAGGGTTTATAAGGATTGAAGAGAGGAATGTGAAAATGAAGTACTGTGGAAAGGAATACACTGAAATACATCAGCTGGTTATTATTATTATTATTATTATTATTATTATTATTATTATTATTACTGTTATTATTATTATATACTGAAAGCTATAACTATGGTATCTGACAGTAAGAGTACAAGGCAAAGCTTCTCTCCCTCACCCACCAGGCCTTCCAACCGACATTCCATAGAAAACAATTACCAAAAAAATGTAATCCACACTGTTACCTTCCAAGAATAAGTAGCATCAAATCAACATTACGTGCATAACTCCCTCCCATTTATTTGGTTGGGAAAAAGAACCCAAGACATATACATATATATTTTTTTTTTATTATTCCATCGACTCCAGAAACCAATATACTTGATGGTTAAAAGCGAGATAAAATATTCAGAGAGTTTTGTTAATACAGTGTCGCTCTTTTTGGCACTGTATTATTGTTTATGGCACTGTATCACTGTTTATGGCACTATCACTTTATGGCACTATCACCTTTTATGGCACTACCACTGTTTATGGCACTGTATTACCTTTTATGGCACTATCACTGATTATGGCACTATCACTGTTTATGGCACTGTATCACTGTTTATGGCACTGTATCACCTTTTATGGCACTATCACTTTATGGCACTGTATCACAGTTATGGCACTGTATCACCGGTTATGGCACTGTATCACCGTTTATGGCACTATCACTGTTTATGGCACTATCACCGTTTGTGGCACTATCACCTTTACGGCACTATCACCGTTTATGGCACTGTATCACCGTTTATGGCACTGTATCACTATTTTTTGGCTCTGTAAGGAAATTTGTGCCATATATTTACTCCCCAATTTCAAACCGAATGCTATACTCCACGCGACGGGAATCCAATATCAGTAATTTTATAGTATTTAGCCTTAAGTACAGTTCGAGTGATCTGTTGTCAAGAATTTTAACAGCAGCAGCCAAGTGATCACGCCCCTTGGTAGGTTTGTATGTATGCTCAGCCTTTGGTTCCTTCTTCCTCGCATTTAAAAAAAAAAATGTTATCCCCCTGTGCCCTGTGCCTTGCTAAGAGTGGGTTGGAGGTGTGAGGAATGAGGAGGAATGTGTGATGGATGAAGAGAGAGGAGTGAGGAATGAAGAATGACTGATGGATGAAGTGGGAGGATAGGCATGAGGAAGAATGACTGATGGATGAAGAGGGAGGCCTGAGGAATGAAGAATGACTGGTGGGTGAAGTGGAAGGACTGAGGAATGATGAGGAATGACTGATGAATGAAGAAAGGAATGATGGGGGAGGGCAGAGGCATAAAAAAAAAAAAAAGAGTACAAAGGAAAGCAAAACAGTACTAGACCTAAGGATTTTCTTTTTCAGACTGCCTGTAAGGGATTATGATTACTTGAAGATGATTGTAATAAGGGAGGAGGCTTGTAGAGGGAGAATTAAACTGTGTGGAATGAGGAGAGAGGCTGGAGGAATGCGGAGGGAGAAGGGAGGAATGAGGAGGAAAGAATGAAAAGTAGGGAGGGAGAAATGAGGTGGGGTGATCCAGGTGGCCCCCCCCCCACAGGCGTGACTTTGCACTCAGGTGAAAGTTTACCCCACTACCTCTCTCTCTCTCTCTCTCTCTCTCTCTCTCTCTCTCTCTCTCTCTCTCTCTCTCTCTCTCTTATTAGGCAAACTTCAGCATATTCATCTTCCTCTCATTCTCTCCTTCCGTCTTCGCTTCCTTCCATCCTATCTTTCATGTCACTCTTCTTTTTTCCACATTTTCTCTCTGTTTCTCCCTCTTTTCTTACTTACCCTCTTTTCCTGTCCCTTCCCTCTTACTATATTCTAGTCTTTTCCTTCTATCTTCACTATCCATCATTCATCCCCTCTTTTTTTCATTTCCTTCCCTTTCTACTTAACCCCATTTCCTCCCCCCTTCCATCTCCTATCTTTATCACGTCTCTCTCTCTTTCTTTCATTTTCTTTATTTTCTCTCGACTCATTTCCTCTTCCTCTCATTACGACTCTCATTTCTCGCCTAAAAATCTCTCTGTTGTGGAAATGCATCAGTCTGGACTCACTTCCTCTCCTCCTCTTTCCTTCATTTCCTTCCTGCAACTTATCCTGGACCCTCTTCCTTCTCCTTCCATTTCCTTCCTCCTTCCATCCTCTTCACCCCTCTTCCTTCTTCTTTCCGTCCTTCCCTTCCTCCTACCCACACCTTGCTCAATTATTTTACCTCCCACTTTCAATTTCCACTTTCTCATTCTTTATCACCTCTCTCTCTCTCTCTCTCTCTCTCTCTCTCTCTCTCTCTCTCTCTCTCTCTCTCTCACATACACACACACACACACACACACACACACACACACACACACACACACACACACACACACACACACACACACACACACACACACACACACACACACACACACACACACAGGGAGAGAGAGAGAGAGAGAGAGCACAAGTGACATGGCCAAAGGAAATCGGAAGCCAGTGTAAATATACGGAATATTTGGTTTCTTGGATCCGTATTCTCGTCGGTTAAGGAAGCTCCCTAACACCTTTTCCTAAGCGATTTATTTTATTACTTCATACTGTCCTATCCTGTGTTACATAAATCCATCCAACATCGCCATACTCTGCATAAATCCCGTACAAAAGGATATGAACTAGCAATATCCTAAAATAAATCGCTAAGGTAGAGGTGTTAGGGAGATACAGGTTACCATTTAGGCCAGGGATTTCGAATTTTTTTTGGGGGTACTCCTCCCTGGGGAAATTTGGACTTTCAATTGGGGGGGGGACAGAATTGGCCAAGCTATCTTTTTTAATGTTTTTGATTATAATTTTGATATATTTCGTGGCTATACATGGATTCGCTTTTAATCTATGTTTTCTTAAAGTCAGAATTTTGGTTCTCAATTACCAGGCCACATGAAATAAAAATAAAATATCATCAAATTTTTCAAGTCTCCAAAACACAGCTAATTTCTTGCCATTATACGTTAAAAAAATAATAATAATATCGCTAAATGGGGACGAGTTAGACTATTGGGTTACAAATAATAACTACCCAAGGAGAGCAGTTCCCACCTTGAGGAGTTGGAGGGGAAACCACCAGCCTTGGAAATGAAGGAAATGACCAGGAAATTTTGGGAAACATGTCATATAGACCATAGGAAAATTGCATGATGTGTCCAGGCGTCTCGAAATAATGGGAGCTTGAGTTTGGCTCTCCTATTTATTTATTTATTTATTTTTTCTTGGAGGGAACAGTCCTGCGGCCTTTTGACGTTGCTTCCTTCTATCTTACATTTTAAAAAAAAAATGTTCTTCTGCTTCCCATATAACTTTAACTCCATCCTTTTTGAGCGTGACTGACAAGGAAAACACACAACAAACATCCCCCCTCTACACCACGACCTGCATCCATCACTTTGCCTACCCAGATCCCTAATTCAGTTCCAGGGACAAGGGACTGCGATAAGGAGATCCTACGTTGGCGTGTTTCATGTTTTATTCGATATTATCTGGCTGTGGGATAGGTTAGTGCGCAAGACATCCACTCACTCCATGTAGCGACTTCAATTGTATCTTGCCACTGAATGATGAGCTAAGTGACTTCCTGTCCTCCAAGGAAACATTTACGACGTTGGGTAGTAACCATATACCCATGAAAAGGACGCCTCGTGGTATAGAGCAGTGATCCACAACTTTTTTTTTTTTTTACTTCACGGCACATTATTCATTTTGTTGACCTCTTGCGGCATACTTAAAAAATATTTGTCATGATAAGTGTCAGAATTACATAACATTACTCTTATTTTTGCCAACAAATGATATAAGAAACAGCAGTTGCTAAGTGTACAGGATCGTGCATTTAAAACAACGTATTTTTTTTAGCGTTTTATTTTTTATTTTTTATTATTTTCTAGTGTTCAAGGAAGTTGAAAAATTATGAAATAAGTATTATTTTGAGTGCTTGCAGTGATATGCATATGCCTTCTCCACATAAGAGTTAGTATGGATGCAGTGATAATTATTTGTTTATGCCAGGAAATATTTGAACTGATATTTTCCCGAAAAGATAAGTACAGGGTGTTTTATCGAGACAGATTGTTAAATGAACATATATCACAACATTTATATTTTCAGAGCCAAGTATAATCAATATTTTTAATGAAACTTTCTGTAATAATTAAAATTATTTTTTCCTAGAATATAGATATGTCGGTGGATATATCGGTAAGTTGATAGATAGATATATAGGTAGACAGACAGAGAGAACGACAAACAGATAGATAGATAGATAGATAAGTTATTTTAACTGAAAATTAATGAGAAACTTGTTCCTGTTTTGAGGCACGCAGGTGTTTAATGTTTCATTCTGTTGTAAAAACCTACACGAAGCTCCTCATGTGGTAACTTCAGATTATATTTTTGTTCTTAATGCTGCAAGTGCTGATGTTGCAAAGCTTAGTTAATGTAGATTTGTTGCTGCAGATGTCAACAGCACGCCAGCAGCTCACTCGGGGATGGTTGGGTACTCTCTTATCAGCTCTACCCAGATACGAGTTTGTATGAGGGTACTTCGGTGTGACACAAGCTACGTGACACAGAGGCTTTCAAGAGCTGTGTCTGTTATGAAGCTAATTATGACATATGTGACGAATTCAGTGTAGTTGTTCATCCTGTCGCAAAAAGAACACCGCATGGGCAAATATTCACCCCATCACGCCTAATTAACCTGCCCACGCCACACCTGCGATTGTCTTCGAAGGGATGCAAACCACATTTTTCTTCTTTGCGTTATGCTTCAGTCTCCCCATTCTTCAGTTATCAATGGCAGCCTCTTCTCTCTCTCTCTCTCTCTCTCTCTCTCTCTCTCTCTCTCTCTCTCTCTCTCTCTCTCTCTCTCTCTCTCTCTCTCTCTCTCTCTCGATAAACACGCCCTCTTTAATTCCAGGTGTGGTGTGGTGTGGATGTGGATGTGATAGAAATCGTTAGGAGAAATACATTGGGGTGGTTTGGCCATGTGGAGAGGATGGAGAGCGAGAGACTAACGAGGAGAGTATATGTGAGTGAGGTGGAGAGGAGGAGGCCGAGGATAAGGTGGAGGGATGGAGTGGAGAGGTATATTAGAGAGGGGGGTGTGAGCTGGGGGAAGGCAGCGAAATGGCGGGGGACAGGGCGACATGGAGGCGATTTATTTGTGGCCACCCCTTACGGGATTAAAGCGTTTGTCAATAGATAGACAGATAGACTTTACATCTTTTTTATTCAGTTTTCGCCCAGTTCGTGTTATTCTTTTACCGCCCGACAATCATTATTTTCCTTTTCTCACGCGGAAGTGCAGTTAAGTGGAGTGTGGGTGATGGATCTGTTAAAAAGTATATATCTCTTTTATTCTCGTTGCTTCTGTATGTAGCGAAAAATTACGCTAATGAGGTTAAAAAAAAAAATGTATAAATAAACAAGGAGAACGGAGAGCGTGGAAAAATGGGAAGCAGAGAACTGGAGGGAGATTGAACCTGGAAGAATGGAAACGACAAGAATGAGATGCAGAGCCAGAAGGGAAAAATAATATTAGCAGAAGTGTTAAAAAAAATACAGGTCAAAAAGACACGAGAAAAATGAAAGAAAGAGGGAAAATAGCACATTTACAAATCTGCAGTTAAAAGCAAGAAGGATAAAGAAGGAAAATGAAAAATTATGAATATTAAAAAAAAAAAAAAAATGCTCGACGGAAATGCAATGAGGCAAACTCGTGTATAGAATTAAATTTTAAAAAGAAGAGAATGTAAAAATAATCACCAGGAAACCACGAGGAGAGAGTTTAATGGAAACGTGTAAAAAATGAGAGAGAGAGAGAGAGAGAGAGAGAGAGAGAGAGAGAGACATACAGTAGTGTGAGTTAGTAATAGATAGATAGGCAGGCAGATAGATAATGAGAGAGAGAGAGAGAGAGAGAGAGAGAGAGAGAGAGAGGTTAACTGATTGATAGGGAAATAGATATAGTGTGAGTGAGTAATAGATAGATAGACAGGCAGATAGATGGATAGTGAGAGAGAGAGAGAGAGAGAGAGAGAGAGAGAGAGAGAGAGAGAGAGAGAGAGAGAGAGAGGGAGAGAATTAGAATATGAGAAACAGAAAACAAACAGGAAAGATAATGACCTAAATGTGCGTCCTAATTAAGCAAGGTAAGAGAGAGAGCAAAAATAAAAATAAGTAAATAAATAAATAAATAACTATAATAATAAGGGAACTATATTAAAGATTATGTGATAGATTTATATATTAACACTCTCAGGTTCGAATGAGTCACCTGTAGAAAATTGCTTGACTTTAAGTTGAATAAAGTACTTAACTAGACTTGTTCCGAAGATGAGAGGGCTAGACAGGTAAGAGGAAAAGTGTGAAAAAATTGAGAGAATGAAAGTGTGTGTGTGTGTGTGTGTGTGTGTGTGTGTGTGTGTGTGTGTGTGTGTGTGTGTGTGTGTGTGTGTGTGTGTTAAAATGAATATGCAGTGGCGTTGTTAAGTACTTGGGTAAAAAGGTAAATGAAGAGTGATGGTAATTTACGGACGAGAGAGAGAGAGAGAGAGAGAGAGAGAGAGAGAGAGAGAGAGAGGGGGGGGGATTTGAGGGGAAAAGCTGTCATTCTTCCTCCACCCAAAAGAATATGATGGACATTTCCTCTCTCTCTCTCTCTCTCTCTCTCTCTCTCTCTCTCTCTCTCTCTCTCTCATGGCTATATATCCTGCTCTTTTACTCCTACAGTCACTCACCCTCTCTCACCCACACTCTTACTGTCACTCATTCCTCCTTTTTTCCCCTCCACTTAATCCCCCCATTTTCCTTCCTTTCTCTCCCCAACCCTCCCTACCTCCCCTTCTGTCCCTCCTTTCCTCCCCTCCCTCTCCCTGTCCCTCCAACCTTCCTCTTGCTCCCTGCCACACCCTTTACAACTATCATCTTTTTCCCTCTCTTTTTTTCGCCTCTTTTCCATGCACATTTTCCCCTCCTCTTTTTTCAGTTTTTATCTCTTTTATACCTTCTTCTTTCCCTTCTATCTTTTCCTCCTCTCTTTTACCCTGCTTTCTTTTTCCCCTCATTTCTTGTCTCTTTTTCCTTCCCCTCGTTTCCCCTTCCAGCTTATTTCCTCTCCATTTCCCCCCCCCCCTCTCGTTTTCCCTCTCTCTTTATGCAGGTGATTTTTTCTCTTCATTTTTTTTATTCCTTTTTACTGCCCTTATTTTTCAGCGAACACTTTTTCGTTCTCTTTTTCCCTCGTTTTTTGTTAATTTTATCTCTAACCTTCCAACCACCATTTTCTTTTTATTTTACTTCACTATACTTGTGGTAGGTGGGGGCACTCACCATCCACTGACTCGATGTAGTGCTAATTTGGGTGTCTGCCCTTTCCTCTCTGCCTTTCTTCCTCTTCTGTCTTTCTGTCCTTCATTCTTTCCACTTCCTTCTGCCTACGGGTGACTTTGCACTCTTTCTTCTGTCTTTCCTTCCTTCGTTCTTTCCTCTTCCTTCTGCCTGTGGGTGACTCTACACTGAGTGACAAGCCAGATGGTTTCCTGTACACCTGGAAACCATTTACTACGCTGGATGGTAACCATATAATCAAATTATGGCGCCTGGTGGTTTAGTGGGTAATTATTGTGCTCCAATCGGATTGAGCCGGTGCAGGTTTATATCCAAGGGGTGGTTGGGGATTATTGCTCACGTAATGCCACTCAGGGATGAGTGAGGCTGGTCACTCGCATCTTAAATGTTAGGACCAACTTGCCTAGCCCAAGGCTTCTACGCTCCTCATGGGGCAACAAAGGATTTGTTGATGGATGGATACTTCAATATACTCCCTCCTTCGCTCCTTCGTTCTTCTCCTCTTCCTTTTTTCCGTTCCCTATTCATTCTTCTTTCATGAGTTACCGTCTCTTTGCCTCCAACCTCTCTTCCTTCTCTGTATCCTTCTCTTTCCTTCCTCCTTCTTTCCGTGCATTCTTCTCTCTCTTCCCTCCTTCCTTCTCTACTTCCTTCACTCCTTCCTTCTCTCACGAACTCCATCGTTGCCCCTATACTTCGTCTCTCCCTCTTTCACTTTCCTCTCCCTCTCCCCCTTTTTCTTTCTCCGTCACCCCCTCTCCTCCCTCTTCCCCCTCCTCTTCTTCCTCTCTCACCACTGTATTCTCTCCCTCATTCTTATTCTCCTTCCTTCCTCCCTCCCTCTTCTCACTCCCTCCTTCCACCTTATCCCCACAAAACAACACCCTATTCTCTTCCTTCCTCCCTCTTTTTATCTCTCCCTTTGCCTCTTCCTCTTTCTCCTTCTTCCTTCCATTCCTTCTTAGTGTCTTCTCCTCTGCTTCATCCCATTCTCATTTCCTTCTCTCATGTTCTGTCTCTCCTTCTTCCTCAGTACCTTCCTTCTCTTCCTTCCTCTTTCCTCCCTCTTTCGTCCCCTCCGATTCTTTTCCTTCCTTCTCTTCCTCGGTCCTTCCTTCCTCTCTTCCTCCTTTCCTTCCTCCCTTCCTTCCTTCCTTCCTTCCTTCCTTATTTCCTTCCTTCCTAATCTCTCTTCCAGCATCTCTTTTCCCTCCATCTCTCTTAATTGTCCTCCCTTCCTTCCCTCTCTTCTTTCCCTCCTGGTTCTCCCTCATCCTATTGTCTCCTGGCCTTCCCTTCCGTCCCCAACTTCCTTCCTCCTCCTCCTCCTCCTCTTCCTCTTCAAACCTAAGCCCTCTTGTCTTCCTTCCACCTCCTCCCCCTCACCCAGTCGCTCCTTCTCTTTCCCCTCCTGTTTCGGTTCCTCCCTTCCCTCCCCTTTCCCCTCCCTTCTCCCTCTGTCCCTTCCCTCCCTCTTCCCCTTCCCCCCTTTGCCCTCTCCCCACGCTCTCCTCCTCATTCTTTATTCAGCATTCCTGTCAATCATTCTAAGGACCAGGAAAAAGATAAATGTTTTGTGGTGAAAAAAACATTGAGAAAAAATAAATATCATCTCTCTCTCTCTCTCTCTCTCTCTCTCTCTCTCTCTCTCTCTTCACCAGCCCTATTATTCCTTTATTAAACTGGCTTACCTTCTATATCTTAATATAATTGCTTGCGATAAAATTTCAGGCTGTTGTTAAGCTTATTTTACGTCATTAATTACGTAATTAAGTTAGCGTTATTACCTTGACTTTTAAATTTACCTGTAATTAATGGAAGGTAATCAGCTCTTAACTTCATTAGCAGAGAGAGAGAGAGTTTTCGTTGCTGGTCTCTCTCGCCTAATTATAATGCTCTCTCTCATCATACACATTCATCTGTCATTTTCAGTTGATCATATTTGTTCTCCCCATGCGTTGACCTCACTCGTTCATCTCCCGTTCATCTCACCTGCTCATCTCATCCACTACCATCACTTCTTCATTTCACTCGCTCCTCTCACTGTCTTATGTCACTTGTTCATCTCACTCAGTCACCTCATGGACTTGTTTCACTCGTTCTCGCTCATTTCACTCGTTCATGGAGTCGCCTAATTTCCTCATTACCACTTGCTCTTCGCCTTTTCGTTCCCCCGACTTGAATCATTTTTTTTTTTTTTTTTTCCAGGCACCCACTTGTTCGCGCTTGCCATTGGTCCTTCATTTCCACCCGACATTTCCACTCATTTCCAGTGCACGTTTCCACTGATTTCCACTCGACATTTCCACTCGACATTTCCACTCATTTCCACTCATTTCCACTGCACATTTCCACTCATTTCCACTCGACATTTCCACTTTCCACTCATTTCCACTCCACATTTCCACTCATTTCCACGCCACGTTTCCACTCATTCCCACTCGACACTTCCACTCATTTCCACTCATCCCCACTCGACATTTCCACTCATTTCCACTTGCATGTCCACTCATTTCTACTTCACATTTCCACTCATTTCCACCCCACATTTACACTCATATCCACTCACTGCCACTCCACATTTCCAATCATTTCCACTCCACATTTCACTCATTTCCGCTCGACATTTCCACTCATTTCCACTCCACATTTCCACTCATTTCCACTCCACATTAGCTCCTCCAATTTCCCTTCTCATTCCACGCCGTGCCTCTGTCTTTCCTCCTCATTCCCTTCTTTTCCTGCCTTTCCTGCGTCATTACCTTGTTACTTGCCATTTCCCTGCGTTCCCCTGCCGTTACTCTGCCATTTCCCTGCCGTTTCCCTGCCGTTCCCTACCGTTCCCCTGCCGTTCCCTACCGCGTCCCTGCCGTTCCCCTGTCGTCCCATACAGCCCCCTACCGCGTCCCTGCCGTTCCCCTGCCATTTCCCTGCCGTTCCCCTACCATTTCCCTGCCGTTCCCCCTGCCATTCCCCCGCCGTTCCCCTGCCGTCCCCTGCTGCCTCTCAGCTGTTAAATAGATGCATCCGTGTGTGATTAAAGACTTTTGTATCCCCCGTACCCCAAGGGCCTCTCCCTCCTGCACCGTCTAGGGAATTTTAATAAGGAGATGGAAGGGCAAGCTGTTTCTCTCTCTCTCTCTCTCTCTCTCTCTCTCTCTCTCTCTCTCTCTCTCTCTCTCTCTCTCCAGTATCATCGTCTGCTTTCACTGCTTCATTGACTTCTTCATTCAAGTTTTTGTTTTTATTATTATTATTTGTACCCACGTTCGATTTTACTCAAAGATTTTATTGATCAGTAATACTAAAGGGACGTAACTAAAGCAATATCTAGCGCTTCGTGCTCGATAATTCACTCGTTTGGTAAATACGTGTCTCCTTTACTCCTGTACCTCTTCATTTACTCCTTTATTTTGCTCTCTTATCGACTTTCCAATCTCCCTCGTCTCATTCGTCCTCCTCTCTCACTTCTCTTGTGCTTTATCAGTGTTCCTTATTGCCTTTCGTTCTTTCTCGTCTGTTTTTAGTATCATTCGTCCTTTTTCCTCTTCTTTCGCCTGCTCTGTCTACTCTTTGCTTTCCATTTCCTCTCGTTCATCTTAAATTTCTTACCT
>NC_137051.1:36060160-36080160 GCF_032717465.1 Coenobita brevimanus | reverse complement strand
ACAAAAAAAAAAAAAGAAAAATCATAGTACCAAGGGGAAAACAAAAAAATATCACAGTACAGCGATGCAAAAGAAAAAAAAATATCGCGAAATAACGAAGTGAAATTTAGCCACGAGCTCTCGGAGGGGAAATATTGTTTTTAATAATGGCGAGCTTCAAAGGGACCCCTGGAGCGTGTGGTGGAGGGGACGAAAAGAACGTGTACCTCTGGGGGACGAAATATTGCAGTCACTCCTGAACGGTATTACTTAGCGGAGGGGAGACAATTTTCATGCTTCCCCGTTCCACATGTTCTGTTTCATCTTTATTTCATTGTTACATCCAGGAGATTTAATTTTCAGAAGCTTCTCTCACAGCAAAAGGGTCAGGAAAGATCTCCATTATGCTCGTCTCTGCATGTGAAACGCCTCGATAAGAAAACATAAACTCATCAGGCACTATAGTCGCGGCGCACGAGTCTGAGGTTGTCATTATCGTACCCTGGCAGCCTACCATTCAAAAGTGCGTCCGATTTCGTATCATACACGAATCATATTATTATGCACGAATATTATTATACACGAACATATACACGAATCACCTGCGTCTCTTGTTTATACACGAAATGGGACGCACTTTTGAAACAGGAAGGAGAAAATCAAAAGAACGTCCTTGGGTTGGAGAGTGCAAACCACACTTCCTCTCTCGTTCAGCGCTGTCGTCTTTAGTCTTGCTACGGACAGACGATTTTTAGGCGATTTCATTCAGTTTATGGAGACCTGCTGTTGTGAAGGGGCTAAAAAAAAATCATCCTTTAGCCTCACATTGGTTTTTCTTTTTTATTTTCTATTCTCACCTGCGATGGAAAGCTTTACTATGCTTAGCGAAGCCTCTCTCTCTCTCTCTCTCTCTCTCTCTCTCTCTCTCTCTCTCTGTCAGTAAAATCGTCTGGGAATATCAAGATTACAGTGAAAATGATTCTCTCTCTCTCTCTCTCTCTCTCTCTCTCATCATTCTGGGACGAAGAAATCCCTCTTTTTCAATTCTGGATACGCCCTTCCCTGCCTCTAAATCCCCCCCTTTGCTTACTTGCTTGCGTTTGTGTTTGTTTTCTGACCATTTCCTGTGTGCTTGCTTGTTTGGCTTGGCGGGGTGGGGTGTAGGGTGAAGGTGGTGGTGTTTGTGTGAGTGTAAACAGTGACTCACACACACACACACACACACACACACACACACACACACACACACACACACACACACACACACACACACACACACACACACCTGACTCTCTCTCTCTCTCACACACACACACACACACCTGACTCTCTCTCTCTCTCTCTCTCTCTCTCTCACACACACACACACACACACACACACACACACACACACACACACACACACACACACCGCTCGCTGGTGCAGTGGTAACGTTCTCGCTTGCCATCTGGTAGACGGGAGTTCGTGCCTCGCTCAGGTTGCGAAAAGTTTCACTGACGAAGTGAGTGGTTACTGTCCCCCTTGAGCAAGGGGACGGGTGTGTGGGTGTGTGCAGGTTACAGCCTTGCCCTTAGATCGAACTATATGAGCTCTCAGCTCCCTTCCGGGAGGGTAAAAGCTGACGATCACGACCATCAAGTGATCCTGACCGACCCGGTGAATTACACACACACACACACACACACACACACACACACACACACACACACCTGACTCTCTCTCTCTCTCTCTCACACACACACACACACACACACACACTCAAAATCTTTCTATCCTCGTGGGCTTGGGAGGCGACCATTTCCTCTTGCTTAAACCCTTCCAATCCGTGACGTCTCCAATTTATTCTTTTTCTTCAAGACGATTTTGTTCAGCTGGGGAGAGATCGAATAGGAGAGGTTGAATATGGTTTTCTTCAACCCCTTTCACTGCAGAAAAAGCCTTCCCAGCGGAATAAAATCGTCTAGTAGCAGTGAAATTTGATTATAAATTACGTGCTGGTGGTGAAATGGTTTGAGGATTATTCTGCTTGTTATTATCATCCATTTTTTTGCTATGAGGATGGAGAGTGAGAGACTGACGAAGAGAGTGCATGTGAGTGAGGTGGAGGGCGGGAGAGGGAGGGGGAGGCCAAGGATTTGATGGAGGGATGGAATGGAGAAGCATATGAGGGAGGAGGGTGTGAGCTGGGAGCAGGGCTGTGAATGGCGGGGGACAGGGCGACATGGAGGCGATTTGTTTGTGGCCATCTCTTACGGGATTCAGGCGTCTGGCAATAGATAGATTGATAGATAGATTTTATTTTGAATGAGGAAATAACTTGCATAAATAGCAGAGATATACTGATAAGGGGAAGATGCAGGAGTGGAGAAAGGAGTGAGCTGTCTGAAAGGATGTGGGTTCGATCTTGGCAGGGCAGGGAAGATTTTGGGTCTGAACTTCATAGTAAAATAAAATGAAAACATTACTGACGTTTCTCAAGACCCACAGACATCTCATTAAAAAAAACTTCATTAATTCCACCACACAAATTCTGAATGAAGTTTCCCGGAATTTAATAAGTAAGGACGGTAGGTATGAGTGCCAAAGTGGTAAGATGTGAGGTTGCTTGATACGTAATGGACTGCTGGACTGAGGGGAGTGGACTGCCTACCCTTTGCCTCGTCAGAAAAAAATGAAAAAGCATCTCAGAAAAGCCAATACAACAGTTCCAATAGCGTCTTTGGGTCTGTATTCTACCACTTAAATTTTACTTCAATCTACACTTCACGGCATATATCAGTGTGACTTTACCTTCCCAGAGGACACACAACTTTCCCTCAAAATTTTATGTTTCTTGCGTATCCTCCTGCACACATTATCTTTCTCCCGATATCTGTCCCCTCCTGGCCCAGTCTCTCTCGGGAATGTAAAATATTGGAAATGCAAGGCGTGTAAAACCATGAAAGCATTGAGGAAAATGAAAGAATATATGAGAGTACACAGAAGGGGAAGGGAAGCAGAGGTGGAAACAAAAATATCATCCATCCTACTTCAGGTATTACTCAGAACACGCTCCAACACCACTACACACTGCAACACCACAATACCAACACCACAACACACTTCAACACTACAACACACTACAACACAACAACACACAACAACACCACGAAACTTCATCACTACACACTGCGCCACAACACACTGCAACACCACAACACACTATATCACAACACACCACAACACCACAACACATTACAACACACAGCAACACACCACAACACACACTTTCCCAACTCAGTTCATTTTACGGGTAGTTGGTGGCCGGGAGACGTTGCTTTCTTACCCTCGTGTCCTTGATAAATGCTCTTAACATTTTTTTCTTAACCAGAGTTCTTGGCTTTTTGGTTTTTTTCTCTCCTCCTCCAAAGCAAATGTAAGACTGATTTAATTTCTTCAGTAGTATCCTGTTCGCTATGTTTGCTAGAAAAATAGATCTTTGTGCTTTAGCCTTGGTTTAATTATCTCTATTTATTTACTTATTTATTTATTTGAATCATTAATATGCAAGATTCTTCCCATTCGTCTGACACCAGTCCCCTTTTTATGTCAGTTATGCGTAAAAAGAAAAAAAAAATTACGGTGTTATTACCTTCTAATAATTTTAATAATGTTAGCCTTCCTACAACGCAGTTTGCATTCATTTTTTGAGGACATTTTTGGCAGAGTAAGCTTATGATATACAGAACCTGTGAGTGTTTGGCCTTCCGCTTCGGTAGTGGCCTGTTATTTCAACAAATGGTTACCACTCCGTCTTAGCAATAAAGTTTTAAAGTTGTATATTACTGTATCTCCCTTTCTTGTTAATAAGCGTCTCACATGGCATCCGTAATTGTGTTAAAAGTGTGAAACGCAACATCAGAAGTTTGCGATGATGATGATGATGATGCTCTGATATGGCCCTTAACCAGCAGTATGGTGTTTCGTGAACCAGTTTCATGATTCGATTATTACAGGGCATTATGAGTCAAAGCGATTCATGTGCATTACATCCAGAGACCCTGTGTGCTACATCACTACGTAACCCATTCAGTATATTAGGTATAGAAGCTAGTCTTCCAATACTGTGAGGCAGTTATTACCTTCAGTATAACAAGTGGTAACATTATTCTCAAATGATAGGGACTAAAGGCGAGGGAGACCACGCATACCAACCCTCCCAAGGTATCACATGCCACACGTAAAATTTCGGTGACATCTACCCCTACCTGCACAGATACTGTACGCCTCGCTTAATTAATACCTGTAGGTAATTTGTGTAAGTAATGATGTATGTAGGTAATATGTGGGGGTAATTCGTGTGTCTAATTGTTGTGTTTCTTGCCTCAGGAGTACTGCAAGCTGACCGACCATTCCCACAACCGAGCGCCGCAGTGTGACCTGTGTGACGACCGCTCCCCTGACCCCGCACGCCGCCACCCCATCACGAACGCCATCGACGGCACGAATTCCTGGTGGCAGTCCCCCTCCCTGGCCGCCGGCAGGAGATACGAGTGGGTCACCATCACGCTCGATCTCAGGCAGGTCAGTATCGTCACAAACACCTGTTCGTATTTTAAGTGAAGCTTTAAGTGAGTTCTTAAGCGAGTTCACAATTTACTTTCTACATCCATATGTTCGTTGACAGAGAAGACCGTGATACTTGTTCCTAGGCGAATTATTGTGCATGTTACTCTTTCATATTCTCTTGTATAGTTTCCCAATATAGACGTGATTTTCGGCAGTAGCATAGATGAAGATATTAAGATGTAACAGGTAAGTTAAATCAACGAAGAGGTGTTACGAGACCTAGAGAGCCGAGGACAGTACAAGCCAGACAGTTTCTTTGTACACAATTATTCACCAGCGGGTTTAGCTTACTGGAGGTCTCAGCCTTAGTGGAGGATACCCCTGCTGTGGAAGTTAGGCGGAATATTTCTAGTTTCTATATTTACTCATATTTGGGTAATATAGAAGCCAAGAGTGGAAAATTGAAAGATATTTGGAAAGGAAAGGAATAGATATCTCGAATGGCCTTGTCAACCAGTTCTACAGTTGGTGCTGTTATAGTCTGTATGGGACACACGTGTGAGAGGTTGGTTCGTCTTTATACACGTTTTGGCCGTCAGTAATTTTGTTGTGTTGTTTCATAATTATACTGTGAATCTTATCCATACCCATCAAGAAGTCTGCCCGGTTTATGCCAGTTAAACCTCTTGCGTCCCAGTAGCCTGTGAAAGTCCAAAAATGGTTTAACTACTTCGCCCCAGCAAACACCAACAACTTTCTGCACCCGTCAATCTGGTGCGATCACATCACCGATGTAAACACGCCAGACAGCACAGCGCAACTTCTTACCGCGTCTTATAGATCCACCTGTCACCGCTATGACGAATTTGGCAAGACGTCAGAATGTGTAGAAATGTGTGAGTGTATGACCAAGCTCAAAAAAAAAAGTGTGAGTGTAGTACCACGCTCAAAAATAAAGTGTGAGTGTATTGCCACGCTCAAAAAAAAGTGTGAGTGTATTACCACGCTCAAAAACAGTGTGAGTGTATTACCAGGCTAAAAAAAAAAATGTGGGTGTATTACCACGCTCAAAAAAAAGTGTGAGTGTATTTCCAAGCTCAAAAAAAAGTGCTAGTATATGACCAAGCTCACAAAGAGACAGAAACAGAACACTTCATCACTTCCTACAGCCATGTCTAGCTTCGTGGGAGGGTGTCATGGAAAATTTTAACTAATTATTTGAAGCTTTTAATAGAATTTCGTTGTCGAGTAACATTTCCTTCCATAGTAAATGATGTTATTGCTTAATGTTCTATTTAGATGATGATTTAACTTGAGGTAATGCAAAGTTCACCTGCCGGAGTTGTTCGATTTTTTTTTTTTTTTACTGGCGGCTCCCTGACTTGATGAGAAGTTTAATGAATAATTCTGGCCTAGTGAGCAAAGTTAAGGAGGTAAAAAAATAAAAACGGCCATGCTGCTCAGTGGCCGTAGAAAATGTCTTTAATGTGATAATACTTTGCTAAACTTAAATTGAAACTGCTTACTGTCTCGTTTACGTCCTCTCGTCTCCTCTGCTTCTTTTTCAACAAGCCTATCCTAGTTATTCCCCTCGTGTCCTGTTCTTAGATTGCCTAACAAGGGTAGGGTAAAGTGGAAGCTTTATTGATAGTTGTTTGAAAATCTGTTAACAACTTGGAGTAACACTTCATGAGTCACAGTCAAGATCTCTAGTCATGTTCTGTATGATCTTTCCCCTCCATCTCACTCGCATACACTCTCCTAGTCAGTCTCTCACTCTCCATCATCTTTATGGTACACAGTAAAATGCAAGCCATGTTCTAGTCACTCTTTTAAGCAGACGCAGCATCACCACAGAACACGAATTATTTTATGAGGCGTGAACTGAACAGGCCAAAAGCGAGCGTGTGTAAATGTTGACGAGTATTTTTCTGCTTTTTGCTTCCTGTTTCCTTTATGACTCACTGGGAGAGGAGCGACGGATGTGGATTGGACCTAAAACCCATCGGAAACTTAGATATGGTCTTAGGCATACTAGTGTGAGATATAGACCTCTCCTAGAATAGATAATAGCCATCCATCAGTTGCTAGAATAAGGAAGCCGATAAAAAGAGGCGTCACCATAATGCAGAAGCACAGTCAGTCAGATCTTTATAAACTGTATATATTTTACATGCAAGGCTGTGCATAGTTGAGCCCTGTTATTTAGCTCACCTCCTCTGCTTGTTTCTTTCCTCTGTTGGCCAATAATCCTAAGCTGTGAGAGGAGGTTTGGTGGGATTCTCTGCCCATAGGTGATTCTCCCCATGATTCTTCTGGGAGGGAAGTGGCTGATGGAACCAATATCTTAAGTGGTAAGTGGGCACAGGGGAATAATAGACGAACTTTTATCCCCGACTCTACACTTACCGGAATTTGCTGGAAGTTTGTCAGACCGGCCATCTCATTTGTCCTGCCGTGCATAGCCTTCAAAAAGCTACATTGTGGGGGCACGTCACTTTCTGGTGCGGCACAGAACCTTTTCATCTGGGCATATTTATTACAACACCGAGACCCGGGTTCGAAGGACGCCATGCTTCTGTCTGACAACCATCTTCTTTATTGTAATCATTTAGTTGTAGTTGCAATAAGAGCAGTTGTTGTAGCTGAAGTGGCTTTATTGCTTGTTACTGGGGGGTATAGGAGTGGTCCTGCCTGGAACTTTCATTCCATTATTCCCTATTTTAGAAGTTGCTGTTGCTGTTGTTTTTGTAGTAACGGCAGCTTCGTCAGTATTTTTTATTGCCCTTTCGTGGATCATTCTTATTTTACCTTTGCTTCCAGGTAATTAGAAACTGTTACTTTGAGAGAGAGAGAGAGAGAGAGAGAGAGAGAGAGAGAGAGAGAGAGAGAGAGAGAGAGAGAGAGAGAGAGAGAGAGAGGGAAATAAATGCGTTCGTCGACTAGAAAAATCGTCAGCATAGAAAACCAGTAGAAGGAACTACTTTCGAAATGGCCTATGAGTGTCCCTCGTGAATTAATATGAGCTGTGGCATCATTATAATCGTCATATGTTATTATTGTTGTTTTTAAGAACTTCATATTCGGTGGAGTTCTTATTGATGTTGTTGATATTATTTTTTGGGGGGTGGGGGGGAGGGGGAAGATCTAGAGGACTGGCATTCCAAGATCGTTCGAGATACAGACTTGAAATATTCAGGAGTGATGTCTTTTGGTTGCAGGCTTCTTTTGGCACAAGAATTTAATTTCCTAGCACTAGCGTCGCACCAGCGCCCTGTATGTTATTTTTCAATTTTTGCTTTCCTGTGCAGCAAAAACTACTGAATCGATTTCTTTGCAAATGTTCCAATATGTAGTCGTCAACATACACTAGTACAACTGGGTATTTATATTACTTTTGAGATATTGAGGAAAATCAAAATGGCCGCCTCATGCCTGAAAATGCTAAATCTAAAGTATTTGGCTGATTTTGACCAAACTCGGTGGAAATGTAGTGGGTCATGAGTGAACATCATCTGCATGGTATGTCCTTGATCTCATGGTCACAGGTCAAAATCCCTTAAAAATTCTGAGTCATGCCAAAAGTCTCTTAATTTTCGGGCTTAAGTGATGACAGTAGTATTTCCACCTGGGGTGTGATGTTCTTTGATTATTGCTTCAGCAGTGTCAGATTTCTAGTTTATTATGTTTATTATTATTATTATTATTATTATTATTGTTGTTGTTGTTGTTATTATTATTATCAGTATTAGTAGTAATATAGTAGTAATGCTGTTGGTGGTAGTGGTTGTGGCAGTGGAAGTGGTGATGATGGTGGAAGTAATATTAATAATGGTAGTAGCAGTAGTGGTGGTGGTGGTGGCGGTAGTAGCCGTAGTGGTGGTGGTATAAAGTAAACAAGCAGGTAAGAACATCACTGTTTCATCATTGTTCACTAATCAAACTGTTGTCATGCAAACTCCAACTTCCACCTCTTCTTTTCCTTTTTGCACACCTTTCTAAATCCCTAAGTTACCTGACATATCACCTTCTTCCTCTTCTTACCTTCCTTCTTACTTCTCTGTTCCTCCTCCTCCTCTCTTCTCTTTCCCCTCTTAGCATTCTTCCTCCTCCATACTATTTCCTCACATTTCCAACTTCTTTTTATTAGCGATTTCCTGGGTTTGTTTTCTTGGGCTTGTTTGTATTCTTTTCTCCTGGCATTAAACCCTTCAGAATCGTGTTTCCTTTTAAGTAAACTACCCCTAGGTGATGTGGTTAATTTTAGGACAGAAATCTACCTGTGAAAGAATTAACTCTGGCTGAATCTAACCCTTCCACCTCGAAAAATCTCTCCCATTTCAATAAAAAAAAAAAAAAAAAAAAAAAACATCGTCTTTCAGTAGCGGAATAAAAAAAAAAATCACACCATAATATTAAAAGGGCTCATTCCCCGGGCTTTCCAACACTAGTTGCCTTTTTCTTTTAATAATACTTGTTGAATATCTTCCCTTATTTTTTTCCATCATTTCCATTTATCTCCTGACTTTATTTTGTATTTTACTCCCCTTATTCCTTCCTCTCCCTTCATTACTTCTTCCTTCATTCATTCCTTTCCTTTCTCAGTACTGTACCTTTATTTCTTCTTCCTCCTTCACTCCTTGTCTTCCTCTGTTTCCTTCACTCTTACCTCTCTTCCTTCATTCCTTCCTCCTCCTTCACTCCTTGTCTTCTTCTTTTTCCTTCACTCTTACCTCTCCTCCTTCCTTCATTTCATTCACTTCTTCAGCATCATTATTCACATCAGCTCAGTCTTTATCTCATCAACCACAAAATTTTGAATATATTCATTATATTAGGTAAAGAATAAATTTAATACATCGTAGGTTTCAGTTCACGTGGGTTTCACTTGACGTAGGTTTCGGATGGCGTAGGTTTCAGATGACAGGTTTCATTTGACGTGGGTTTCAGATTATGTGGGCTTCAGTTATGGGTTTCAGCTGGCGTGGGTTTCATTCAAGGTGGGTTTTATTTGATGTAGGCTTTAGTTGTGGGTTTCAGTTGACTTGGGTTTCAGTTGACAGGTTTCATTTGACGTGGGTTTCATTTGACGTGGGTTTCCGTTGACGTGGGTTTCATTTGACGTGAGTTTCATTTGACGTGGGTTTCAGTTGACGTGGGTTTCAGTTGACAGGTTTCATTTGACGTGGGTTTCAGTTGACGGGTTTTAGTTGCTGGTTTTAGTTGACGTGGGTTTCATTTAAGACAGGTTTCAGTTGACGTGGGTTTCATTTAAAGTGGGTTTCAGTTGACGTGAGTTTCATTTGATGTGGGCTTTAGTTGTGGGTTTCAGTTGGCGTGGGTTTCAGGTGATGTGGGTTTCATTGAAGGTGGGTTTCAGTTGTCGTGGGTTTTTGGTCTCAGTTGACTTATGTTTAAATTGATTTGGGTTTCACTGAGCTTGGGTTTCACTGGACGTACATGAGGTTTCTTTCGTGGGCGTGGGCGGTGCAGGAATTGGGTTACTAGGGCATGCATCGCGGCGGGTCTCGATGGGCGTGGGCATGAGTGTGGGCGTGGGCGTGGGTGCGGGCGTGGGTAGGGCTGGATATGGTATTGTACTCCGCCCTAAGTGCCCACGCCCATACTGGCCTGTCTGGGGCAAGGCAAAAACAAGTGTGGGGGGACAGGTGTGTGGGAGAGACAGGTGTGGAGGGGACGGGTGTGGGGGGACATGTGTGGGAGAGACAGGTGTGGGGGACAGGTGTGTGGGAGAGACAGGTGTGGGGGCACAGATGTGTGGAAGAGAGGTGTGGGGGGACAGGTGTGTGGGAGACAGGTGTGGGGGACAGGTGTGTGGGAGAGAGGTGTGGGGGGACAGATGTGTGGGAGAGACAGGTGTGTGGGAGACAGGTGTGGGGGAGAAACAGATGTGGGGGGACAGGTGTGTGGGAGTGACAGGTTTGGGGAAGTGAGATGGAACTGGGATAGAGGGACATTTGTGGGACAAGAAAATAGACAGGTGTAAGGCAGGGAGACAGACAGGTGTAGGGCAGGGAGACAGACAGGTGTGGGACGGGGAGAGAGACAGGTGTGAAAGAGAAACAGACGAAGAGGTGAAATAGAGAGACAGGTATGAGAGAAGGGCAAATATGGGCTAAGGAAACAGACAGACAGAGACATGTATGGGACAGAGAGAGAGGTATGGGACACGGAGATGTGGGGATGATAGATAAACAGAAATGATAGATTAATGGTAGGGGGACAATTGTAGGAGAGAGAATTAGGTGTGATAGATATAAGTGGATTAAATAAGTAGATAAAACAGAGGGAAGTATATTGTGTCTATTTTTTTCCTCCCCGGTTAACCCCTTCAATCCGATAACGTGTCTCTGTACGTAATTCTCTATCTCCAGACGATTTTAAGCTCAGGACAAACCGCTGGTAGTGAGGGGTTAAGGATGGATTTTTTTTTAAAACTCATCCACTGTGAAAAATTGATCCCCGAGTAAAATCGTGTGGAAGTAGCAAGATGGAAGGAAAAATGTATATAATTGGATCTGGGTTAGCTTTTTCTTCATATTCTTTTTCATAACTTCATCCTTGGCCTTCACTTTCATCTCTCCTCCTGTTTTCACCTGTTTTGTCATCTTCCTCATCTCCTCATTAACCAGCCTCCTCTTTCATCATCTCCCCCTCTTTGCCATCCTTTACTGCTTTATTATATTATTCTCAACTTTACTCTTAATTGGCCATGTGGAGAGGATGAAGAGCGAGAGACTAACGAGGAGAGTGTATGTAAGTGAAATGGAGTGGGGAGAGGGAAGGGGAGACCGAGGATGAGATGGAGGGATGAAGTGGAGAGGTATATGAGACAGGGGGATGTGAGCTGGGGGGAGGGCAGCGAAATGGCAGGAGACAGGACGACATGGAGGCGATTTGTTTATGGCCATCCCTTACGGGATTAAGGCGCCTTGCAATAGATAGACAGATAGACCATTCATTTCCCAGTCTTCTCCAGCTTCGCCAGAGTTTACATATAATCCTTTCCCATCAATTTCACCTTTTCAGTTTTATCTAAGTAACTGTCATCGTCTGGCCTTCCAAATGTTACCGTCCTCTTCGTAATTCCATTTTTAACATTAGAGCTCCTGTGACCCACTAAAAATTGTCGTGAGTTAGCAGATATAAGATTCTGGGAAAGACAATAATATAAGAATGTTAACTGTGACGGTATTGACACTCTCAGGTTCCAATATTCAGATTATAATTGTTTACTAAAATATAGAACAGAAGACAAGGGAGACACGACCAGGGATGGGGTTAATTTCGTATTTTATATATTTATTTATTTTTATCAAACGTTATATCATCGTCATTTTCACCATCAGTCTATAAGTTTCACCATCCATCCATCGTTTTACCATCATTTTCACCATCCATCCATCATTTCACCATCATTCTCACCATCCATCCATCGTTTCACCATCATTCTCACCATCCATCCAATTTTTCACCATCATTTTCACCATACATCCATCACATCACCATCATTTTCACCATCAGTCCATCGTTTCACCACAGTATTCACCCTCCTTTACACCATCATCATTATCATCATTTTCACCATCATATTCACCAAGTTAACCATCTATTTTACACTGATATCTTCTCACCATCATTATCACCATCTTTATCTTGTGTCCTTCTCGCTTCTTGTAAAATGGTCTCAGCTTTCCCTGGCAGGGGAGAGAGAGAGAGAGAGAGAGAGGATGTTCTTCTTTATCTCTCTCATTCGCTTTTCCCTTCACTTTTTCCTGCCTCTTATTGATGAGAGAGAGAGAGAGAGAGGAGAATCACGGTACATTACTCTTTATAATAAATCCACGATGCTTACCACCATTTTTCAATATCTTCCGCCAAAGTGTTATTCAGGCCAGAAATTTCACCTTCATAAGCAGGCGTATTACGTGCCCTGATGGCCACACGCTAACAACGACCGAGTGACGTGTTTATATACCTCATACTCTCATTTCTTCTCAGCAGTTTCTCATGTAATTTTGTTCCCTTGGCTCTAGATATGCAGGAAAACATATATACGTACCAGATCGCCTTAAATATAGAGGTTCCGTAAAAGAAGATACGAGTCCACAACAAGGAAAGCCAGCAAGACATATTTGGTTCCCTCGCATTTTTTTTTTTTTTTTTCCGCCGACTCCTCTCGTGTTTGTTTACGTGGTGCGGTAAAGAGGCGCTTTTGGGAGACCTCTTGGCCATATTCTGCTCTCGTGATGTGTCTCCCCGTCTCCCCCTTCCCCCAGCTGCGCCAGGGGACCAGCTGCTCCGTTGGTCTTTTCTTCACCGAGCGATAAATTGTTGTTGCAAAGGAAGGGTAGTTCGGCACAGATTTTTCCATTTTTGTTCCCTTGCCAAAATGAATGATAAATAGTACCTAAGTCTCTTCAATACGATGCTTATTGTGTGTGTGTGTGTGTGTGTGTGTTTGTTTGTGTGTGTGTGTGTGTGTGTGTGTGTGTGTGTGTGTGTGTGTGTGTGTGTGTGTGTGTGTGTGTGTGTGTGTGTGTGTGTGTGTTTCAACAGCATGGAGATTTCTGTTTTTTCTCTTTATTTCTTTTCTATGCACACCAAATCTCACCCACAAAACGCACCTGTTCTTACGACCCTGGACTCATCTGGACATGAATTCTGTAAAATGCAAGTGAGGATGCTTTGTGAACTGCAGGCTCAAGTTGCCCTTCTCCACCAAGCCACTATCCTTTTTTGGGAGGATAGGGAGGGAGTTGAGAGATGTTTGTGTAGCCAGGCAGCAGAGCCAGTATAGCCGTGCCACCGCGTGAAGGCATCCTTGTCCAGTATAACCCCGTACACAACCTTTTCAAATATTCTAATATCAAGTCTACAGTCAGCCTCGAAATCCCTGCTCAACCCCTCCCCCTCGCGGTCCAGGTGTGCATACGGATCTTCACTAATTCACTCTTGCTTACTACCTGGTCGGAGTGTAGATCTAGTGCCCAAAATTTCGTTTCCTAAAAAAAAAAAAAAAAAAAAAAACGAACATCACTCACTCCAGTAATCCTTCTCATGTTAGAATACTGGGGACGGGGCTGGGGTAGGGGCTGCTTCAGGTGTAGGTAAGTAGGGGTCTTCATAGGTACCATCCTTCCTAATATCTGGTCGGCGCGGAGGTCTACCTTGTGAAATAATCGTTCTCTTTGGAAAAATGTGTACAGTGGATTGAACTCTCTCTCTCTCTCTCTCTCTCTCTCTCTCTCTCTCTCTCTCTCTCTCTCTCTCTCACACACACACACACACACACACACACATCCTCTCTCTCTCTCTCTCTCTCTCACACACACACACACACACACACACACACACACACACACACACACACACACACACACACACACACACACACACACTACCAGCAAATATTAAGGTAAAGAGACATCTAATCATGAAGGTAACATAAATGAATTCCATTGTCCTATTTTGCCACCAGAAGTCAGCCATGAACTGAATATAAAACAACAGATAAAATAGCAAGAATAAGGCAAAATCGCAGTATCGTAGTGAAGGGATTAAAGAGGAGAAAATGTACCGTCTTGACAGTACAGCACCGGGAGAAATCACAAATGAATTGGCTAAATTTGTGGAAGGACGCTTCTTCCTGTCCTTTGAGTGATACAGAACGACTCCCCATTACTAGGATACAGTCGCCTTCTCTTTTATCTCCCTCCGATCTTCAGAGGGAGACTAAAGGTGGCGAGGTTAATCCATACGGGCAGAGAGCATTTTCATCTATTTTTGGACTTTTCTTATTGACTTTAAAACGTATCTCTGTTAGTGAAAAGGTCAAGGAAAGCGATGTCTAACCCACGAAGCTCGAAAAATATCTATCAAGCAGAGTAGAAATACGTAAAGAGACCATTTTAAAAGATTCCATGGCCGAAAGAGTTTAGGTGACCCATTTTACCTCACTGTAGCGCCGGAAAACATTATCTGTAACTTTTCTTAATTTGTGGGAACGTACTTCTTCCTAACAACCAACCTGTAGTTTTGAGAGTATAAAAACGATCCCTAATTACACGGATATATATATACACACAGTGGAGGGTGGGACGCAGATTTAACAGCCCCGAATCCCTCATGTTTACCTGCCAAGCTTCTTCGTAAAAACCATGTAGGGTGAGTTTTATTCGAAGGTTGAGTGACTGCAGCGGCCTAATCGGGTTTGACTGCATTGGTCCTCCTCGTTTTGAATGCCAGTCAGAATGGGTGTATCAGCTATTGGTTTTTATCTAATGGTTTGTTTTTACTGCTGAAAATTGGCCTGGTTAATTTGTAGACGTTTTGCAGATACTGAGCCCGCTTTTCGCATATCGAGTAGTTTTCTTAATATGGTTGTAAAAGTGGGTGTAATGGGAGGGCATTGAAATGGCAGGGGACAGGGCCACATGGAGGCGATTTGTTTGTGGCCTCCCCTTACTGAAATAGGGCGTCTGGCTATAGATAGATAGATAGACGAAAAAAGAGAAAATGAGGAAGTCGAAGGCATCGAAATGGCAGGGGACAGGGCGAAATGGAGGTGATTTGTTTGTGGCCACCCCTTACTGAAACAGGGCGTCTGGCTATAGATAGATAGGTAGACTGACAGATAGATGAAAAAAGAAAGAGAAAATGAGGAAGTCAGCTCGGAATGAGAAACAGATTTAACCTCGTAGGAGCGGTGTCGTCATTTTCCTCTTAATCAGTGCCAAGATAAAAAAAAATTATGATTAATTCCCTGCCATACTTAGGCTTATTTTTGCAGGACGTACAAGGGACATGGGAAGAATCTGCACTTTCCTTTTTGTGTCTTTCCCTCATAAGATCTGTTTATAGTGGAAGAAAGACATATGATTCTTCTCTCGCCTTGTCTCTCCTGGAAAACCAAATCAAAGTTACAACAGAGAAACGAACATAAATTTATTCGTGTATTCGGGCGACCATGGAAGGGTTCTAGTTAATAAATATATGTAGTATTAAATGGGGTAAATTCGACCATCTCACCCTTCCAGTTTGAAAAAGTCTACGTTGTATCATCGCCAACTTTCGTCCCGTCATCTGTCCTGCTTTTGTCTACGGTCTTGGAAAATTAGTCTTTTGAATCCGACACAAATGACACAGGTGGCACTGATCCTTGGCCAAATAACCAGTGTCAATTGCTGTAAGATATTCATATGTTCTTAATAATAATAATAATAAAGCTAGATTAAGCTTCTGAATAGAAAGTCTTGATTATAAAGCAGCGTAAAGCGTGGAAATGACAGAAGGTGAATCGAATATGGGAAGAAATGTACAAAGTAAAGTAACTGGAAGAAGGAAAGAAATGGAGAAGACGAGGGGGATAGAAGCAGGAGAGATAGAGTGAATGAAGAATGAAGAGGAGGATGAGGAGGACTGAAAGACCAAGTGAAGGGAATGAAAGGGGGACGAGGAAGAGAAGGAAGAAATAAGTAAAGGGTAAGATGTAATTTGGAAGACGAAGAAGAAGAAGAAGAAGAAGAAGAGGAGGAGGAGGAGGAGGAGGAATAAGTGAAATGGACGAGAAGGAGAATTTCGACCAGAAGTGCATTTCTGTTTATGTAAAAATTATGGAACCCAGGGTTGGAAGTCCACAAAACCTGTCCATTCCAAAGAAAACTGATCAAAAAAAAGAAATCCAGACTCAAGATCCGTTGCTTTCGAGATGCCTGGACGTATTACCTTCAATAGACTGGGTGTGTTTGGCGGAGGGAAGGGGCATACAGTTCCAGAGTTGACCATTTGCATACCTGAAAGACTTCGAATATCAGAAAGTTGGACAGATAAGGGGTGAGGTTGGGTGTGGATAGACGTGTGCTGCGTGCCCGGCGTGAGGTGAAAGCATTATATTAAAAAGCACATACTAGATTACTAAGTGGAAATTATTGAAGAACTGCAACTAAGCCGGTATAAGGTAACTTGATGCAGTACAGAGAGAGAGAGAGAGAGAGAGAGAGAGAATTACTGCACATCCCGGAAAATGGGTATCGTTCCCATTTCTTGAGTAAATCAATCAGAATCTTGGGAATTTGATCTCTTTGAAATCTCTCGGAGTGTGTGTGTGTGTGTGTGTGTGTGTGTGTGTGTGTGTGTGTGTGTGTGTGTGTGTGTGTGTGTGTGTGTGTGTGTATGTGTGTGTGTGAGAGAGAGAGAGAGAGAGAGAGAGAGAGAGAGAGAGAGAGAGAGAGTCAGTTCCTTTGTCCTCTCTTAAAACATAAACTTGGAGGAAATTTTCGTCCCTTTCAGTGTTACAATATATTCTACGGCTATATATATTCTTTCCCAAGCACTTCTTCGTGACTAGTACCACATTCTAGTGTTAATCTATGCTTACAGTTGGCAGCATAAGACAACACTCCGGCTCTCCATCCTTTCCACGGCTATTCTTCGTGACTAGGACCATATTCTAGAGTTATTTCGCAGTTACACCTCGGCATTCAAGATGGAGAGGAGGCAATTTTGGGCCAGTTAAAGTGAACAGACTATAGAGAGAGATCGTATTTTCTGTCGTAAGTTCGGAAGCCCAGATTCGTAAGGTAATTCTTGACTGCGACTGTACGTATTTGTCTGTCTGAAGGTTTATATCATCATCATCATCACTCATTATTATTATTATTATTATTTATTATTATTATTATTATTATTATTATTATTGGTGGCTGGGGGCACTCTCTTTCCACTCACTCAATGTATTGCTGCTCTCGGGTGTCTGCCCTTTCCTCTCCATCCTTCTTTCCTTCCATCCTCTTCCGTCTTTCTTTCCTTCATTCTTTCCTCTTCCTTCTGCCTGTGGGTGACTCTACACTGAGTGTCAAGCCAAATGGTTTCCTGTACACCAGGAAACCATTTACTGCGCTGGATGGTAACCATATAACCAAATTTTGGCGCCTAGTGGTTTAGTGGGTAATTAAGGCACTCCAGTCGGATTCAGCCGGTGAAGGTTTATATCCAAGGGGTTGTTGGGTTTATTGCTCATGTAATGCAAGAGTGTGTAAGAAACGGAATCTAAAGGTGAATGTAGGGAAGAGTAAAGTGATGGTCTTTGAGAGAGGTGAAGTCAGTGAATGTACAGCGAGGTTGGATGGTGAGGATTTGGAAAATGTGAGTACGTTTAAGTACTTGGGTAGTGTGATGAGTAAGGATGGAGGTTTGGAGGGTGAAGTGCTTGAAAGGGTACAGCAGGGAAGAAAAGTTGCTGGTTCTTTGAAAGCAGTGATAAGAAACAGGGAAGTGAGCATGGAAGTGAAAAAGTTACTACATGACAGTATTGTGATACCAGCTCTAACGTACGGAAGTGAAGCTTGGACGTTGTTGGAAGGACACAAGTAAAGAGTGAGAGCAGTGGAAATGAGTTATTTAAGAGGAGCCTGTGGAGTCACATGGAGAGACAGGCTGACGAATGAGGATATAAAGGAGCGTTGTGGTGTTGATGTGGATGTGATAGGAAGCGTTATGAGGAACACACTGAGGTGGTTTGGCTATGTGGAGAGGATGGAGGGTGAAAGACTGACGAAGAGAGTGTATGTGAGTGAGGTGGAGGGGGGAAGAGGGAGGGGGAGGCCGAGGATGAGATGGAGGGATGGGGTGGAGAGGTATATGAGAGAGGGGTGTGTGAGTTGGGAGCAGGGCAGTGAAATGGCGGGGGACAGGGCGACTTGGAGGCGATTTGTTTGTGGCCACCCCAAACGGGATTGAGGCGTCTGGCAATAGATAGATAGATAGTAATGCAACTCAGTGATGAGTGAGGCTGGTCACTCTCATCTTAAATGTCAGGACCAATTGCCTAGCCCCGGGGTCCTACGCTCCTCATGGTGCAACGTACAATTGGATGATGGATGGAAGGATGGATTATTATTATTATTATTTTTAGATTTAATATTATTATTATTATTATTATTATTATTATTATTATTATTATTATTATTATACCCCCAGGAATAAGTGATACCCATATTTTTAAGTTCCTGCCCCTCCCCCCCTCCTACCTCTTATGTAACGTTCACTGCTGCATGTCCCAGCGCTTACTCACACGCACGGGCGGGGTTCATGGGCGTCTCCGGGATTTGAGAGAGAGAGAGAGAGAGAGAGAGAGAGAGAGAGAGAGAGAGAGATTTTCACCCTTATTAACATAGCACCTTTTTTCCAGAATTTTCCTCGTCTGTTATTTCTCAAAGTTGATTACCTTCCCTTCAGAGACACCTGTAGATTTTTATAACATAATTAACGCCTCCAGTCTCTCTCTCTCTCTCTCTCTCTCTCTCTCTCTCTGTCATAATTTACCCATACGTCATCAGTCACTCTTGCTCCTTACGGTTGAGATCTAGACTAACAATGATACAGTATTATTAACCAAAAAATTCCCCCATCTATCATTTTTCAAAGTTATGCCCTTTCCTCCCGGGACGCTTTGTATATATAAAGGCATTTGGGGTGACGTGTAGAGATGAGAGAAGCAGGCGAGGAGGGGAGGGGGGCGATGGAAGTTGGCATCCCCCCTCCTCAAAAAAAAAAATGGATACGCCCCCAGTGATGTTTACGCGGTCCTTTGCACGCTGGCCTATTAAACCTGGCCATATATAGCTTCGAGTTTGTGTTCTGAGCTGTTTACGAGAGTGGCTTATTGTTTGTGGGTGAGTGTGTATTGCTTGAGGGTTTATATGCTTTGTGGATGCTTGTTTATTGATTGGGAACGTTTGATTGGTGTTTGTTAATGTTTGTTCGGTGTTTAAGTGATCATTTACTCTTCTTGGATGTTTGCTTATTGCCAAACTCAGCACTGAACTGGCTTATCTCTGAAAATTATAAACCTCAGTGGACTTACATTGTTGGATAGCTAAAATAACAACAAACTTACACGCTCGAATTCTTTCCACACTTTTATGTATGGACACACATCTATAACTTCATTTACACCCGCGCTCGCGAAACAGGTTGCAAAAGGTCGGAAATATCAGCCTAGTTAAGGTGAATGGAGTATAGTTTTTTATATCCCTTGTTGATTCGGCATGCAATCTAATTCTTTAAACATTTGCAACATGGTATCAGTTGCAAAGGAGAGGCCTGGAATACGTGGTTGCACAAGTAGACTGGAGAGATGACAGGATTAGTTTGAGATGAGAGAGAGAGAGAGAGAGAGAGAGAGAGAGAGAGAGAGAGAGAGAGAGAGAGAGAGAGAGAGAGAGAGAGAGCCATACCAAGTTTATCCTTTTCACTACGAGTGGTCTCCATGATAAGTAAAATCGTCTGGCGGTGTGTGTGTGTGTGTGTGTGTGTGTGTGTGTGTGTGTGTGTGTGTGTGTGTGTGTGTGTGTGTGTGTGTGTGAAAGGGACTAGACTGATAGGGGATGTGTGGGTGGAGCTGTGTACCCAGAAGTGAGTGGGCGACAGGAATGAGTTGAAGAAAAGG
>NC_137051.1:36032660-36055160 GCF_032717465.1 Coenobita brevimanus | reverse complement strand
TAAGAAAATTATATATCAAGCTAAAAAAAAGGCTTAAAATGCTACGTATAGGCCAAAATCAAGTCGATATATATATATAAAACCTCTACTTGAAAATTCTACCCAAATCTTCATAAAATTATCTGTAAGTGATATGTATGAAATAAGCGATGGAGTACTTGTTAGATGCTAGAGTGAAGCCCTTTGCGTGTGAAAATCCTTAGGGTGGAGATGACTGTCCTGGCCGCCCTTAGAAATGCGCTCCCGTATGTAGAAAGACGTAACCATATGGAAGAATTTAACCGTGGATGTATGGCAGGATGTGTGGTACGAAGGATGGGATGGTAGGTGATAGGGAAGAGGCTGTGAGTGATAGAAATTAAGACAGTGAGAGAGAGGAAGATAAGACTGATAAAGGTGAAAGAAAGACGAGTTTTAAGAGGGACAGGAAGAAAGAGAAAGGTGCTAAGGAAAGTCTTACAGGGCTCTCTCTCTCTCTCTCTCTCTCTCTCTCTCTCTCTCTCTCTCTCTCTCTCTCTCTCTTATTACACTCACATACTGAACACTTTTACGAAGATGCAGGTTTCAGAGGAGGCTTCAGATTAAGATGAAACACTGGTGTCCACCCAGTAAACAGAGCATCAGAAAGTGGCTACAGGTCTTCATAGGGCTTCATCTGGAAAGTGGAGCTGTAGTGGATGGGTGGATAGTGGAGTGGGTGGATTGGATGATGGTGGAAGGGACGAAAGGAAGGCTAGATTAGTAAAGAATAGGATAGAAGTAACGAATGTGAAAGAAAAAAAATAGAGGAAAATGATGGACAAAAGGAAGAACAGAATATGATGGAAAGAAGGAATGCTGAACGTAAAGAATGAAGGAAAAGGAGCAAGGAGAAATAGCCTGGTAAAAAAAATATGATGTAGGAAAAATAATAGGACTGAGAGGAGAGTAAGGACGGTAGAGAAAGAAGGTGAACGAAAAGAAGGATAGTTTTGTAGAGAATATGAGGAGAAGAAAAGGATACGACGGAAGACAGAGAGAGAGAGAGAGAGAAGAGGATAGGTTGGGACAAAATGATAGGAAAGGTGAAAAGGGATGGAAAGGGATAATGAGGTGTTGTGGAGAAGGACAGGTGTGTAGGAAGGAGGTAGTTAAGATTAATGAGCTTGGAAAGAGAGAGATGGCTGGAGGACAGGAGGGAGGATGGAAGAGGAAGGACAAGAGTGGGGGTAGGGCAGGAGAGGGCGTAGGACAAGGAAGGGGCAGGACACAAGAGGGCGTAGGACAAGGAAGGGGCAGGACAGAAGAGGGGGTAGGACAATTGAGAGGGCATGGCAGGGGAGACGTTAGGACAGGAGAGGGAAACAAGTCAGGTGAGGATAGTGAGCAGGAGAGACATTAAAAGACCCTATACTCGTAGCTTGGTTGACTCTCTAATGCTTCTTCCCAACAACTTTATTTCTTCATGAGGCACAATAACTCTCTCAAGCACACCAAACTCCCTCTAACATAAGTCCATTCATCTGACATTAACTGGAATACATTACTAAATTCGTTCCGACCATGATGGAGTTAATGGTGACTATTGAAATTCACAAGTTAAGCTCAGTCTCCATTGAATAAAGTTGTTTATTCTTAGCTATATAAAACACTAGAACAGACGTATAGCTATATAAAACACTAGAACAGACGCAAACATGAGAGGGATAATATTCTTCTGTGTGACAAGAGTATATAAATAACGTAGAAAGGAATGTTTTGGTGATGCTGTGGTCCCAGGCCTATCCGGATGTGAACTTTGCCCCTTCTGCTTTCGAGGGATAGGGACAGAGTTGAGAAGAGGTTTTATGAACAGGCAGCGGGATCGTCAGGTTATATCAGTGCCAGCTCGTGAAGGCTTCCATTGTCAGCACCTACAAAGGAATAATATGGTGTAATGAGCGAGGCATATCACAAAGGAATCGGTGTTGGAAAAGAAAAAAAACCTTAAGGGCACCGTAATCTGTCGCTTTGAGAGGAGAGAGAGCAGGTGGGCACGTGGACGATCACAGGTGCAGAACAGTCAACCGTAGGATGTGAACCACGGCGGGAATCGAACCTCCCCCAGTTCTTCTTATACTGACAAGCTTCTGTAATCGAGCAGTATTTATAAATCCAGGAACTTCAATAATTTCGTAGTTACCAACCTACAGTATACACCTTACAGAGAGTCCCATCCAGTCCAGTCTAACAAACATAGCATTGCCACATCGCTGCGCACCTGAAGCCTTCCTATACATGCGTAACTGGAGGAGATTGTACACCTGCTTATAATAATGTACAGTATAAATCACCAACGAACCATTGATTGGGAGACGCAGGGTTAGATTCTGCGGAGAAGTTAGTCTCTGAGGTAGATTTCCATACAGATTTGAATAAGTGTGAGGGAAGTGTGAAGAGAACTTTGAATGTGCCAAGCGGAGCGTGTAATAGAGCATGTCCCATTGTCGCTCCCATCACAAGTTATATGACTGAAGACGTTAAAGGTAGAAATATATATGTATAAACAAATTAGAAGCAAGCGTGAGGAGAGAGTGGAGGGAGCTTTGGGTGCGTTAAGTGGGTGCGTTAAGTGGAGCGTGAGTTATATGGTTGAAGGGGTTGATGATAAAAATATAAACAAATAAAAAATAAGCGTAAGGGTAGAATAAAGGGAGCCGTGGATGCGCAAAGTGGAGTGTGGGAAAGAGGGCTGGTCTGGGTGTCACCGCCAGTACCTGTCCACTTTTTCACCTGGGAGTGTCCGGGCACCTTCCCACGCACACCTGGCCGCGCTGCCCTTTGTAACAGCCTCTACATAGGGCACTGTAGGACCGACAGATGTAACAGCAGAGGCCAAATATGTACAACTTGGCAATATGTGTACTGAGCTTACTGTAATGGTGGATATTGTACAACCTGGCATTACGTGTACTGTGCTTAATGTAATACCCTTCTACATACACCTTTTCATTTCGAACTTACAGATTCTTGTGGAACTCTGATTAATCCATTTTGTAGAAAGGAACAGCTGTCTTTCCATTTCTGTCTGATAAAAAATGACAGCCAGTGAATTACAGTGAAAACCCAGTCTCTGCCAGTGTGTGTGTTTCATATGCTTCGATTTTTCCGCAATTTATCGGTCACACTTTGGGTAGATGCTTGTGTGTCTGTCTGTACTTTATGTAATAACGTTTTCTCTTCAATTTCTTCATCTCGAGACGCCGGATATTATGTACTGTACTAAATGTAATGCCGTGCTCTGTTGACCTCTTCATATCGAGGATGTCATTTTCATTATAATTATATTTACATCATTCCGTCTGTTAATATTTCAGTTCCTGTTTCTCCCTTTTTATCATCATCATTATCATTCATTATCATCATCATCAGTCATTCATTATCATCATCATTCATTATCATCATCCTTTATCCTCCTCCTCTTCCTCATCATCATTTATCGTCGTCATCATCATCATCATTATTATCATCATCATCACCATTATCATCATCATCATCATGTCACATTAATATATGGGATGAAAAGGATTACAAAAAAATAAGAGCAGGAAATCACAACAAAGAAGAGGTCTCACAATTACACTCACTTCAGGGGTGTTTCCTAGGAGAGAGAGAGAGAGAGAGAGAGAGAGAGAGACAGACAGACAGACAGACAGACAGACAGAATTTTTCACTCACTTTTGGAGAGTTTTCTAGTAGAGAAGACGTTTAGAGAGAGAGAGAGAGAGAGAGAGAGAGAGTTAAAAATGTATACTATTATGAATAAATTTCTCTTTTTTTTTATTCTAATTTTCACCAAATAATCTTATTTAACTTATAATTAAGTCAATATACTTGTGAGTTAAAAAGACTCCCTAACACCTCTTCCATAGTGATTTATTTTCGGGTACGACTGACTAATATCGTTTTGTAAGTTATTAAAGTTGTTAACTGATTGAAGTAACTCAGAGGAGGACAACAAGGTGTAATAAGCAAAATAATTCGCTTAGGAAGAGGTGTTAGGGAGCTTCCTTAACACGGGAGGACACCCACCTCAATAGCAGAAGCCTGAGAGTGTTCATACCGTCACCATTAGCTCTCTCATGGTAGGAAGAACTCTTGTGCTATGTCCTATCTACCCTAAGTTAAGAAGGCTTCCTAACACCTTTTTCTAAGCGATTTATTTTGCTTATGACACCTTATTGCCCCTTTCTGCGATATATAAATCATTGTAATATCGCCATACTGTGCATAAAAGAGATATTAGCCAGCCATATAAAAAACAAATCGCTAAGGAAGAGGTGTTAGGGAGCTTCAATACCCGACATGAATACGAATTGAGGGTAAGTCTTGGGAGTGCTATAACCTGTTCACTTTAAATTGGCCTAAAATTGCTATCTCTCCATATAGAATATCGAGTTTTAGCAGTACATTAATACTAGACTCTGGCGCTAGTCACGAAGAAGTGCTGTGGAGAGGATGTACACCCGTAGCATTGTCTTTCTCTGTCACCGAGCTACGTGAAATAAGCTGCAAAGTGACGAAAATCTGGGCCATGTTACAGTGAATGGAGTAGAGTGTTTATGAAATACCATTCTAGATTGAAATGAAGGGAGCACAAGTAGGTCGTCCTCTCTCTCTCTCTCTCTCTCTCTCTCTCTCTCTCTCTCTGAACGATTGCAAAGCCTCCCTTATTTCTTCCTTCCTCACTTCCTTCCTTCATTCTCTCTCTCTCTCTCTCTCTCTCTCTCTCTCTCTCTCTCTCTCTCTCTCTCTCTCAACGATTGCAAAGCCTCCCTTATTTCTTCCTTCCTCACTTCCCTCCTTCATTCTCTCTCTCTTTCTCAGTAAGACTTCCGGATGAAATGTTATATATAATGGAAAACACACAACCAGTTACGAGTTACAATCTTTTTCATATTTTTGGAGGGAAAATGCTCACGTAAGTTGAAATGGAAAATGTAACCTAATATTATGGTTAAAAAAAATCCTTGACTTTTTTTTGGAATGGTCAGAAAATTATTATAAACTTTGAAATTAAATATTAAAATTGAAACAGGAGAAATTCGTGGAAAGATTAAATCGGATTTTTCCTCTTGACGATGATTTTGAATATGTTATGCTGGGAGATTTATGTCTTTGAGTGTATATTGTTATTGTTATTATTATTATTTTTATTTTTATTATTATTATTATTATTATTATTATTATTATTATTATCACCACCACCACCACCACCACCACCACCACCACCACCACCACTATCATCATCATCATCATCATCATCATCATCATCATCATCATCATCATCATCACCACCACCACCACCACCACCACCACCACTATCATCATCATCATCATCATCATCATCATCATCATCATCATCATCATCATCATCATCATCACACCACCACCACCACCACCACCACCACCACCACCACCACCACCACCACCACCACCACCACCATCATCATCATCATCATCATCATCATCATCATCATCATATTGACCCAGTTTCAAGAAGAGAGTAAATTTATAAGAATGAGGCATTATTTACAAACACAATATACTGATTTAAGCTTAAGAGAGAGAGAGAGAGAGAACGATAAATGCCTGCGAATTCACTGGCATTAAAATTTTGAGTTCTCAGGTGTACATATATTGCAGATGACAGCCAGACAGCCGGACAGACAGCCAAATAGAGCTGTCTGTTTCTCCTGCCTTGACTGTTATTGCGGAGGGGTGAACAAGAGAGATAATAGATAGATAGATAGATAGATAGATAAAAAGGTAAATACACAGGTAGATACAAAGATAGACATATAAAGAAATAGATAGACAGATAAAAAGGGACAGATATGGAGAGGTAAATAAAAAGATTGAGATAGATAAAAAGATACACAGAAAAATAAGCAGACAGGTAGATAAAAAATAGATAAATAGATAGACAGATAGATAGATAGTTTCCTGACCCGGGGTACCTTTCGTTATGGGAAGTTATTAAGACAAGTTTGAAGGAATTATAAAAATCTTGTGACTTTCCTTAATGTCACAATCTTAGGTCAATGCCTCCTCCTCCTCCTCCTCCTCCTCCTCCTCCTCCTCCTCCTCCTCCTCCTCCTCTTTGCGTTATATACGAAGGTGATAATGAAGATGAATGAGCACTTTTACCTTAGGAAAATGAGAATGAAATTATTGGGGAATGTATGTGGGTTGTGTAGACTGGGTGTGGTGAGAGAGAGAGAGAGAGAGAGAGAGGGGGAGTAGGAATTGGGGGGGGGCGTGGGAGAGAGAGAATGGGGGGAGAGAGTAGAAAATGGAGGGGGCGTGGGAGAGAGAGAGAGAGAGAGAGAGAGAGAGAGAGAGAGAGGAGATATTTGGTTTTTGAAGTCAGTGTTTCAGAAAATGAATTATGAATATTAACCCTTTCAGCCCAGTGACGTCTCCAATATCCAAACTTTTCTTCTTTTTATTTATTTTTTTTTTATGGGGGATCTCTCGCCTTTTTTGGGGATGCGAGAAAGAAGGAACCCAAGGCCAGGAGCCCGCCAATTGTCCCCTCCAAGAAAAAGCAAGAACAAGATAACATAGGGCCTAATTCAAGATCCGTTCATGACTATCCATTTTACTGTGACTTGAGGACTGGATAAAGAGGCCTTCACGTGGTGGCGCCGATAGAACGAGGCGGCTCCACTTCCCGGTTACGTCCCTCACCTACTTCCCTATCCCCTAAAAGGATGATGGCGGACCGCACAAGGGAAGTTCAGGCCTGCAGTCCACGGGGCTCACATTTGAGATGAACCTACAACTTCCACTATGCTGTAATGCTCCCCTAACTTGGCCCAGATTTTCGTCCTTTTGCAACTTATTTCACGCAGCTCAGTGGCAGAGTAACTCGACAATGGTACGGCTCTACATCCTTTCCCTAGCACTTCTTCGTGACTAGCATCATACTCTAGTGTTGAATTTTTACTGCAGCTCAGCCTTCGAGGTGGAGCGATAGCAATTTTAGGCCAAGTTGGAGAAAAGGACGAGAGAGAGAGAGAGAGAGGGAGAGAGAGAGAGAGAGAGAGAGAAAGAAAGAAAGAAAGAACCCTTCCTGTTCGAAAAGTGTATCCTTATCTGGAAATAATCTCCATACAGAAAAAAAAATGAAAAAAGAACCTAAGGCGCGTCCACACGTGTACTCGAACATAAGTTGGCAACACAGCTGGCAACAAGTTCGGAAATATGTTTACAACAGTATTTGGACAGGCGTATGCAAACATGTTACAGTACAGCTTCAAACACTGGCAGCAGAGGCGATGGGATAAGTGTGTTCATACCAGGCAGCTGAGACTTCATCGTGATGCTGCCAACATGATCTGGACGCTGCTGTTCCTGACATGTTTGCAGCGTGTTGCTTACATGTTGCCAACACTTGTTCGAGCACACGTGTGGACGCGCACTAAGAATTACGTGATCAGATTAAACGAGGTAAAGAATCAAGGGAAAAAAATATGGAAAAAAAATGGATAAACTAAAATATATATATTGGGATCCAGATGACAAAAAGACTTCACCCCATTAATAACTGCCTCAGTGCTCTATTTTATCAGCATTTCGTCTCTCTCTCTCTCTCTCTCTCTCTCTCTCTCTCTCTCTCTCTCTCTCCCCTATATATATCCCTGTCTCTGACCTCATTTCACCACCTCCACTCCCGCTTGTGTCATTTCCCTCCCCCGTCCTCCTCTATTTCATGTCCTCCCTCTGTTTACCACCGTTTTCTGTTCTCTATTTCTCCCATCCCGTTTTTCATTTATTCCCGTGACTCTCATATTCTTCATATTTACCCCTTCCTCTTGTCCTCTTTATTTCCTCTCTTTCATCTCTCTCTTCTTATCAGTCTTCAGCTCTGAGAATTAGGTAGCAAAGTTGTAGTCTTCTCTGTAACACACATCTTCAAAGGATCCATATTTAGGTCTGTTGCTGTCTGCTTTCCTTTGTCCTCTCTACCTCCTCTCTCCTTCCTACCTCCTTTTCCCTTCATTGCACATATCTGACATTATTTCCTCCTCCTCCTCCTCCTCCTCCTCCTCCTCCTCCTCTTTATAGGGTGGTTTTTGGGAAGAGAAGATATGTGAAGCAGAAAATAGTACTGAAATATCGTTATATGGTGTAGGTTTCTTGTCACTGCCACCTCTATCCTCGTCTCCCGCTCTCCCCTGCGAACTTCCCCCTCCGCCCCCTCCCTCCAATCCTTCCCTTCCCCCCCCCCCCAATATTCCTCCCTCCTTCCCACACGCCGCACGCTCCATGGTGACGCCCTACGCCAGTCTAACAAGAAAATTCTATAAAAAGCAAGTCTATATCTAAGGCGTAGGAGCACAGTCAGATTCACCAAAGATATTCCTTTTCCATGTCTCATATGCTCTCTCTCTCTCTCTCTCTCTCTCTCTCTCTCTCTCTCACATTCTTCCTCCTTCTCGTTTTATCTCCTTCATTCTCTTCTTTCATTTCCTTTTGTCATCCTTTGTCTTTTCTACGTCTCTCCTCCTCTTCCTTCCTCCCTCATTCCACACTTCCTCCTTCCCCGTCTTCCTCCTCTCTCTCATTTTATCACCCATTCCTTGTCACTCTCTCTCTACTTATTAAATTCATCCTCTCTCTTACGAGCTAGCCTGGATTTACAAACTGACTTAACTAACTTACGATGGATTTACATAGTACATGGATTTACAGACTAACTTAAGATGGATTTATAAAGTAACTTACGATGGATTTATAAAGTAACTTACGATGGATTTATAAACAAACTTACGATGGATTTACAAACTAACTTACGATGGATTTACAAATTAACTTAAGGTGGATTTACAAACCAACTTAAGATGGAATATTTGTCGTAACTGCGATTTAAATTTGAAGGAAACGACTCAGAATATGTCCATACCCCATATTACGCATACAAAATTATTGCTTAGGAGAGAAAGATTGGCGTAAATGATTTTATTTTACAGGAAAGACAAGGTAAAAGAGAGGACAGGATCTTCTCATGCCCCTTGTTGCTCCTAGAAAAACAAGGCAGAGTTACGACAGCGAGAAGGTCGTAACTTTGTGCATCTGGGGTGGGATTCTGGGGGGTATTTGGCGGTCACTGCCCCGTCGTAACCGTGAATTGCGTGTGTGCCGGAAGAACGACACTGGTGACACGGGAGAGAATTGTGTGATCCCTGTCTTTTTCACCCTGGAAATAATAATAATAATAATAATGATAATAATAATAATAATAATAATAATAACAATAATAAAAACAACAACAATAATATAATCATCATCATCATCATCGTCGTCGTCATCATCATCATCATCATCATAAGAACAGTAATAACAACAAAAACTACAGCAACAACAACAACAACAATGATGATAATAATAATAATAATAATAATAATAATAATAATAATAATAATAATAACTAAGTCCTTTTTACACCTAATATTCGTTTTAGTATGAAGAACAATTCATATCGTTACCACGAGAAAAGAAATACACTTACGACACAAATTCATCGTAAGTTTTTTGTGAATATGACCCCTGGCTCTTGGTTACGAGGCTGTATTCTAAATAGGTAGACTTCGTAGCAAATTTCATGAAGCGATTTGTTCTGCACCCTACATATTAATATTCTCTTGTACATCAATAAAAAAAATGATGTAAACAGGACACAGAGTGTTCAGGTGTACTTTGCATAATAAATCGCTTAGGAAAAGGTGTTAATAAGCCTCCTGTGTGACTAAGAATACCAGGGCCTTATTCTCCGTAATGTCTTTTCCTATGCGATTTATTTTGCTTATTATATCTGACTATCTTATTCTCTATTATAAAAATCTTTCATGCATCGCCATACTCTGCATAAACAACGTACAAAAGGATATTAACCAGCTGTATCTTGAAATAAATTGCTGAGGAAAAGGTGTTAGGGAGCCTCCTTAGCGAGAACACGAACCCGGATCTTATTCGTACCGTATCCTTTCGTGTCTCTCGGTGCTCCACAGTTTCCATTCTTAGCCCCAGATCGTTCTTATTTATTCTCAGTGATGCCTGCCGTACCCCTGCTTTGATGTTGCTGGAGTCGCACACGCCTGGTTGGCTATATATATGCTTTCCACACCGGCTGCTGAACACTACAATTTATTCCCTTTGAGAGCAGCCGGGTCATGGAAACTGCGAGATACCACTTATGAGATGTTACCCACTTTTGGACCTTTTCTTGCTTCAACTACGCTCCTCTATCCTTCCTACTCTTATTCATTTCATTGTACATTTCCAGCTTCGTTTCCTCCTCCTCCTCCTCCTCTTCTCTGCTTCCCCTGACGCACCTGGAGAAGTATTGATAAAGATCAGTAACCAGTTTACAGCATAAACATGTCTTCGTTAAAGTTAACTAAAATAAAAAGTTAAATAAAAACCTATAACGTCTTCATTTTCGTTTTTTGTCATTAATTTGATAGTGAAGCGTTTGAGTTGTGTGAGTGGAAATGAAAGTGTATACAATCTTACACAGCCTACACCTACACCATACCAGTCTTGCACCTGCACCTTCGTGGCCCTAATTTGTGGGCACCTGATTCACACCTGTGCCTTCCATGGATCTTTTTTTTTTTTTTTTATGTGTCCGACTCTGGGCATAGGCTTCACAGCCTGCTATCAAGGCCCAGCAGTCCTCCTACGTACCATACACCTCTTCATGTCACCACTTCGGCGCTAACACCCACCATCCATGTTGAATACATGCTAGGGCTGTCTCATACAGGAGTGGTGTATTGATGTTAGCGGGGATATTTTTACGACATGTCGGCTTGTCTTCTGGTAGATCAGCAAAGCCTGATTTAATGAAATTCAAATCCTTAAACTGTTCCCTGCCCCAGCCGGGATTTGAACCTGGGTCCGTTGGGACTGCAGGCCACCTCTCTGCCGATTGAGCCACAGCCTCCCCCTCTCTCTTCTTCTCCTGACTTGCACCCATGTCCATCCCAATTTACATGATATAGTGTCAGGGATAGAAGTTCACCTAATATTTTCACCTCCCATACTTCTTACATCCCTCTGTTGGCTAACCTTTCTAAACCGAGAGAGGCTTGATATGTCTAACTGCTCATGGATGATTCTCTCTGATGTGATGTGTCCACGAGGCAAGAAACGGACATGCCCAAAGCGTGAAGTAAATGCAGTGAAACAGCAGGTGAACGAGAGAGGCTTAGCATGTTTCTCTGCCTACAATTGATGTCCTTTGTCTGTAATTGATGACCTTTGATGTGATACGTTAGGGAGGAAAGTGACGGACGTACCAAATTAGTAAAGAAGAAGTGGTGTAGTATTAGATGAACTTGCGTAATCCTTGTCTACCTATCCTGCCTGCTTCTCGCACCCTACCTGACCCGCACCTACACTCGGCTAAAATTTCGTACCCTACATGCAGCACACCTGTCACGCCTACACCCACACCTACACTGTCTGGTCCACAGGTACTCTCTCCTCCACCTGCATCCCTCATGCGTCGCGTTTTTTTTTTTTTCCTTCATTCGTCCATGTTCCATACCTCCTTCTTGGACGACACCAATGCTTGTATTCGCGTCTATTAAGGACGCTCCCTAACACCTCTCCCTTTGCTATTTATTTTTGGATATGGGTGTTAATATCCTTTTCTACATCATTTATGCAGGGTATGGCGATGTTGGAAGGATTTATTTAACACAGAAGAGGGCAGAAAGGTGTAATAAGCTAAATAAATCGCTTAGGAAGTGAGACTAAGCCAACGCCTGGCCCCTACCGCTCTCTCTTACGTTTGATCAGATGTGTTTAGGTGCATAATCCAGGATGAATAATCTGAAACAAGAGGCGATAAATAATACAAGCTTCCCTTTGGTCCTACCTCACATTAGTTACCCTGCTTTCTTGGGGATGCGCTTTGTATCACTGGCTAGCATATAGTCTGTCTTCTCCCTGTTAAGTGGTGTTAGTATATGCACATTCACATAGCCAGAAAGTAAATTCCCTGGACATCATGAGCTTTAATTTACTTTTTATATTTATTTTTATTTAAGATACAATTGAACCTCCCCTGTTTAGATCGTGTATAACAAACCCCTCTCACTGTATTCATGTTTGTATCCTACCACCCTCTTTATACTCATGTCCGCCCTACCACTGTCACTATACTCTGTCCCCTGCCACTCTCTTAAATACTCATGCCTTTGTCCTCCCACTCTCTCTGTACTCATCTTTGTGCCCTACCATTCTCTTTTATGGTCATCTCTGTTCCTTACCACTCTCTCACTGTATTCACATCTGCGCCCTCACACTCACACTGTACTCATGTTTGCGACCTCCCACTCTCACTGTACTCATGTTTGCGACCTCCCACTCTCACTGTACTCATGTCTGTACCCTGCCACTCTCACTGTACTCATGTCTGTACCCTGCCACTCTCACTGTACTCATGTCTGTGCCCTCCCACTCTCACTGTACTCGTGTCTGTACCCTGCCACTCTCACTGTACTCATGTCTGTGCCCTCCCACTCTCACTGTACTCGTGTCTGTACCCTACCGCCCTCTTGTACAACATCGTTTTCATGCCCGCACCCTACCTTCCTCACAGTTGCATCATATTACCCTCACTCGTGCACCGTGCCTCACAACACAGCTATTCACACTTGTCCTAGTTTCTTTATGTCTGCAAATTGGACGCTTCAGGCAGAGAACGTCATTTTCGTGTTTTTTTTTTCGCTAACCGACTGACAGCATAATTACCTTCGGGGAAACCGTTCACGGTGACGTTAATGGTGACGTTTCCAACCCTCTCCCTACCCCACAGTCAGAGGTTTCCCGAATTTAAATAAAAGTGTATGTAGGTAATACAAGTAGTATTTAAGTGACGACTGTGTAATGAATACTTATATAACACTTGTACTTTTTTTTTACTCTCACACTGTGTCTAAATCTTCCTCACACTGCTTCGTAGATCTACAGAAACTCACATCAATTCAGTCGGGGGAAAAAGCTTGCCCAATTCACCTTTTCTGCTTCTCCCTTTCCTCTGCTGGCTAAGATTGCTAAGCTGAGAGAGACTTGGTACCCTTCTCTTCCCATATATGATTAACTTTGATATTATGCCTCTTGGTACAGTTAAAATTCCGCTTACAGTTCCACATCTTGTCCCTGCCCCTTTTTTGGATGAGGTGGGATCAGGTTTAGTATGCTTATCTGCCCATAGATGGCTCTCGTTGACTTGATGTTCGGGAGGACAATAAGCGACATTCTGTAAGCGTAAAGTTGACGCTGTGGATTAATAGGGGAACTTAAGGCTTCTGGGTTTCGGGGTGTGGATGTTTTGCGGTGTTTTTGTTGCTGTTAATATCATCATAATCATCATCACCATCATCATCATCATCATCATCATCATCATCATCATCATCATCATCAACAACCTATCAATAATTAATCACCACCATTTCCACCCTTCTCACCTCATCAGCGACCCTCACCACCACCACCATCATCATCATCAACCTATCAGTAATTAATCACCACCATCTCCACCCTTCTCACCTCACCAGCGACCCTCACCACCCCTTATATGGCCTCGCGCATCACCACAAACTGGACAGCAGGTGTGATGAGGCTGGGCTTGTCACATGCCAAAAAAGGTGATGAGTCGGGAGGGAGGGGGGGTAGGCTGGTATTGTGGGAGCGAACATTGAATTGAAACCGATTTTGGAACATGTTTTGGCGATACTCATATTTTTAGCTGATATTTTCATTTTGGTTTGGATCGTGGCTCATGTTGGTTATGTCTACTGTATGTCGTTATATTTTTCCTTCTGTTTTGGCAAATTTGGTTAATCTGCTGCTTCCCAGTTATTTTTGTATTTGTGTATAGCTTGTGTCTTGTGGTTCATTTACGTGTTTTATTGATCGCTTTAATATATTTTTTAATTCTGACGGGTGTGGTTATTGTATCCTCTCGTTCATGGTATACCTTATCTTTCACTTTGTCTAATGTATATATCTTGTAGTTATATGTTCTTGTTCATTATCTGTAAGTTTATCATCTCCATTCTTTGGCTTGATTGTTCATTCTTTATCAAAAATTCGATTATTATATGTATTCGTTTCGTATGTTTTCCTTTTAGATACTTTGATTATAGCTTTTAAAGAAATCTGTTGAAAATCTATTTCAGTTCACCCCCTGTTGTTTTAAATACGTGAATATATATTGATTTTATCCCCATATTTTTTTGAACATATGTGCTAATAACTTTTAAGTACATTGATTTTTTTAGTTATATTTATGGTACTGTTAGATGATGGATATTTACTTTAGGAGATTCTGAAGTAATGAAGAGGATAAAAGGAATCATTAGCTGGTCTGTTAATTTGGATATTATCTTTCCAATTTTACTCTTGTTACCGCCAGACGATTTCTCTCTCTCTCTCTCTCTCTCTCTCTCTCTCTCTCTCTCTCACACACACACACACACACACACACACACACACACACACACACACACACACACACATGGGTATTCTTTTGTGTGACAGAAGGATCGAAGAAGAGAGACGAGTGATTTTCTGTTGGAGAATAATGAGCTGTTTTTGTTATTGTGGTTGTTTTGGTTGTTTGTGTTGTTGTTGTTATTGTTGTTATTGTATGTTGTGGTAGCTTCTGTTGTTGTGGTTGTGGCTGCTGTTTTTACTTTTGATTTTGTTGTTACTGATATTTCGTTACTCTTTTATAACAACTCCTATTTCTCTGTTGATGTGAGTGATGTTGATGATGATATTGATGTTGCTTATTCTTTGTTGTTTTAGTTATTCCCTTTATCGAGCTGTGTTTATTTTTATGGTATTACTATTACTGTTGTGCCAGGCGGTTGGGAGATGATGGCAGGAGGAGCAAAAAAAATAAATAAATAAAAAGCAGAGTTATGATTAAATGCTTGAGAGAGACATCCTACCTGCAATCAGCTTACACAAATCGACCAGGTGAACTCAGTGACACCTGTAGGGGTTCTCAAGACGGTGGAATTCTTGGAAGTAATATCAGCTGGCTTCATATTGGACTCTGAGGGCCTTAGCCTCCTTAATAGTAGGAAAAATGACTCCAGTGCCATTATTCTCTCTCTCTCTCTCTCTCTCTCTCTCTCTCTCTCTCTCTCTCTCACACACACACACACACACACACACACACACACACACACACACACACACACACACACACACACACACACACACACACACACACTCTCTCTCTCTCTCTCTCTCTCTCTCTCTCTTACACACACACACACACACACACACACACACACACACACTCTCTCTCTCTCTCTCTCTCTCTCTCTCTCTCACACACACACACACACACACACACACACACACACACACACACACACACACACACACACACACACACACACACACACACACACACACACTCCACTTTCTCTTCATACCCTCACAGATCAGAATAATGAAGCTTTTTCTAACCAGGTATGACGTAAACCTGCATCAGAAATTAGACCACGGACTGTCCACATAAGCCAAGAAAATTCTGAAAAAAAAAAAAAAAAAACTCAGTGGCGGTCTCAAGTGAAAAAAAAAAAAAAATCAGAGGGGGCCTGTGAGTGGAAAATATAAATAATTTGAAATATTTTTGTACCAAGGCCTTTGTTTACGATAGGCCTAAAATAAGCACAGGACAATTTAATACTGTAATAGGTAAAATAAATTGGATACAGGTGTGTTTGGCTGGCTTTCTCTAGCAGTCGTAATTGGTCTTAGTGGCAGGTCTGAGGCGAAAGAGACAGGTATACCGTAGAATATGATATCGTGGAGTATAGCCGCATATTGGACCGTAGACCACTTAACCGTAGACCACTTAACCGTAGACCACTTAACCACAGACCACTTAACCATAGGCCACTTGACCGTAGACCACTTAACCGTAAACCACTTAACCATAGACCACTTACCTGTAGACCACTTAACCACAGACCACTTAACCATAGACCACTTAACCGTAGACCACTTGACCATAGATCACTTGACCAAAGACCACTTAACCATTGACCATTTAACTGTAGACCACTTAACCATAGACCATTTAACAGTAGACCACTGAACCTTAGACCACTTAACCATAGACCATTTGACCGTAGACCACTTAACCGTAGACCACTTGACTGAAGACCACCTAAGCATAGGCCACTTAACTGTAGACCACTTAACTATAGACCACTTGACTGAAGACCACCTAAGCATAGGCCACTTAACTGTAGACCACTTAACCATAGACCACGTAACTGTAGACCACTTAACCGTAGACCACTTAACCATAGACCACTTAACCGTAGACCACTTAACTGTAGACCACTTAACCATAGACCACTTAACCGTAGACCACTTAACCATAGACCACTTAACCGTAGACCACTTAACTGTAGACCACTTAACCATAGACCACTTAACTGTAGACCACTTAACTGTAGACCACTTGACTGTAGACCACTTAACCATAAACCACTTTACTGTATACCTTTTAACCGTAGACCACTTAACAGTAGACCACTTAACCATAAACCACTTCACAGTATACCTTTTAACCATAGACCACTTAACCGTAGACCACTTAACCATAAACCACTTTACTGTATACCTTTTAACCATAGACCACTTAACCGTAGACCACTTAACCATAGACCACTTAACTGTAGACCACTTAACCATAGACCACTTAACCGTTGACCACTTAACCGTAGACCACTTAACCGTAGACCACTTAACCATAGACCACCTAACCGTAGACCATTTGACTGTAGACCACATAACCGTAGACCACTTAACCGTAGACACTTAACTGTAGACCATTTATCCATAGACCGCTTGACCTTAGACCACTTAACCGTAGACCACTTCAGCATAGACCAATTGAACTGTAGACCACTTGACCATAGACCACTTGACTGTAGACCACTTAACCGTAGACCACTTGACCGTAGACCGTTGTGAAGGGTATACTTTGGTCCGTGTTCTCGTAGGGCAAGGAGTCTCCCTAACACCTGTTCCTTAGCGATTTATTTTCCATACCCATTAATATCCTCATTTTTTTTTTAAATATCTTTTAAATCTCGACACTAAAAGCATAACACACAATACAGTAACGGGGCAGAATCAGAAATAAATCGCTAAGGAAGAGGTGTTAGTAAGCTTCCTATCCACACAAAAATACCTACGTCTGTGTGTTACCTGGCCGTGCACACCTGTAGGCACTTGAGGAAGCACTGTAATTTTATCTATACTGTACACACCTCTGCGAAATTAATGCTTTGAAATTTGCAGCAGCCTCGCATGACTACTATTTTGCGAACCGATTTAGCATACCTCATACCTGTATTTCCGTTTTCCACAGGTTAATAATTACTGAAACTTTGTAATGTTATGGAACCTTTATTTATTAACATTATTTTGTGTTAACTGGATAACTGTATTTTATAGGACTTTAGAGGGTACAAAATAGACAAATAAAAGCTGCTACTGTTGCTACTATGGTTGTTGATGTTCATACTGTTATGCTGTTGATGATGATGATGATGATGATGGTGGTGGTGGTGGTGGTGGTGGTGGTGTTGCATTATATTAAGCAAACTTTTTTATTTGTTCAGTTTTTCTTTTCTTTTTTTTTTTCTTTTTTTTCTGGCCCCTCCTGCTGTCATCCTCCAACCGCCGGCCATTGTTCTTGCCTGTTGTTCTCCTTTCTTATATCTCTCTGCTGGCTTGCAAACCTACCTCTCTGCCTGCCTGCCTTTCTGTCTGCTTGCCCCACTGCTTTTCTGCCTTTCTGTCTTCCTCCCTCCTTGTCTGCCTGTCAGTCTCTACTTTCCTGCCTGCCTTCCTGCTTCTCTTCTTCTGCCTCTTTCCCTTCTTCCCCCCTCTTCTGCCTTCCTCCCCGCCTCTCTTCCTCTGCCTCCTTCTCTGCTGTCTGCCCTTCCTGCTTCCTTCCCTGCTGTCTGCCACCTTCCCTGCCTAGCTATATCCCTCCCTCCCTTCCTTCCTCCCTCCCAACCCGTGTTCCTCCCTCCCTCCCTCCCTCCCTCCCAACCCGTCTCCCTCCCTCCCTCTCTTCTTCGCTGCTTGCTTGCCTCTGAGGACCCGGGAAGTCAGCCAAGCAGAACAGTGAAGTGAAAGTAAACATTAGGCTGGTCGTCACGCTTACTTCACCCAACCTCACCTCACCTCACTCAACCTCACCTCACTCAGCCTTCTTACTTCACCCAACCTCACCTCACCTCACTCAACCTCACCTCACTCAGCCTTCTTACTTCACCCAACCTCACCTCACCTCACTCAACCTCACCTCACTCAGCCTTCTCACTTCACTCAACTTCACCTCACCTCACTCAGCCTCACCTCACCTCACTCAGCCTCACCTCACCTCACTCAGCCTCACCTCACTCAACCTCACCTCACTCAGCCTCACCTCACTCAACCTCACCTCACCCAGCCTCACCTCACTCAACCTCACCTCACTCAACCTCACTCAGCCTCACCTAACTCAATCTCACATACTAAAAGGTATAAACTACCGCAATTAATCTTATTAGTGTGTGTGTGTGTGTGTGTGTGTGTGTGTGTGTGTGTGTGTGTGTGTGTGTGTGTGATATTTAGCCGAAAGTAATCCTTGCAGTCGAAGTATACCAAGTTCCATTTCTCATTCCAAACATTCTCTCTCTCTCTCTCTCTCTCTCTCTCTCTCTCTCACACACACACACACACACACACACACACACACACACACACACACGATAATTTTTGACGTATGCAATGATAATAATGGAATGTTTCTGAGTTTTCTGTGTCGCTTCCCATAATTCTGTAAGGTAAGATACAGACTAATTATAATTACAGATTACAGGTGTTAAATGACCTTCAACAAATAAATACTGTTTTTCCGTCCACTCTGTTTTTCATAACAAGCCAGAAGACTGATGCAAAAATACGCACTTGGCTCGTGCAATTTACCTCTCCAAGCACTAATTCTTATCTACACGGTCTAATCCTCCCTTTACCCCCCTCCCCCGCTTTGACCCCCCTCCCCCCTTCAGGAGATAGCGAAGCGTTGACATAACATTAGCGACCTCATAAACCCGCGCGTAGTCTCACTCTCACCACTTTCTCCCGTGGGAAAGGCCTCGCTACCTCAAGTGTACAGTCGCCGTAAAAAATCCTGTACCCTTTTCATCTTTTTCTCCCCATGGACTTTGAAAATCTGCGGGTTGAAAACGCGGCATTCGGCACTGATGAAACTGAGCAAGGGCTAAATAAATTCATCAGTGTCAGTTGCTGCGGATTCAAGACACTGATTTAAGTCCACGGAGGAAAAAAACAGGAAGAGTGACAGAAGTTTTGCTGCCGACTGTACACTGGCTCGCTTTCCTTTCGCCGCGTCTCTCTCTCTCTCTCTCTCTCTCTCTCTCTCTCTCTCTCACAGTATGTGGCTGTATGCCCAAATTTTCCTTTTCCATATTATTCTACTTTCTGCCGATCCTATAAAATTCCTTCAGGTTTTTCATTCCTGCAAGGTATTACTTCCTCTCTTGTTTCCTGTACGGCAAATATCGGAGGGTCTGGAGGGTGGGGGAGAGAGCCTTCTGCTGTGCTATCCTTTTCTCATGCTCCTATGCACTATATTAGGATTAAGGCCGGACCACCTCGTAGGGACCGTAAGGTCTGTGTGGTTTGTGTATCTATGTAACTATGTATCTCTCTCTCTCTCTCTCTCTCTCTCTCTCTCTCTCACACACACACACACACACACACACACACACACACACACACACACACACACACACACACACACACACACCAGTCACAGATACGAGAGAGCCAATTATCGTTCTTGAATCCGTGCCTAGTCTGGTAGCTCGTTCGTGTATATTGTTCCGGGGGGGGGGGGGAGAGATAAGGCGATTGGAGGCCGTATTCACAAAGGATCTCAGAAGACACGCTAAGCAAGACCTCATGGAAATAGAACCTTTATTGGCATCGCTTCTTTGTTTGTTATAAGGCTCAGCAAGACGCCTGGAAGCATAATATCGGAATCATCTGTTTTGTTTTGTTTTGTTTTTTCACGTGTATGTTTAATCTTGTTTGCTTAAAGTATTTGATAGGTACAGGAATGAAGATGAAAGTGTAAACAAGAGGTCTTCTTATTTTACTTAAGTTCAAGCAAGTTTATAAATATAGATCCAGGCAGCTCAAACACCAAGATACTTGGAGGTGGCGGTGGAGGTTTAGGTGGAGGTGGAGGTGGAAGTGGAGGTGGAGATGGAAGAGGTGGTTGTGGAGAAGGTGGAGGTGGAGGTGGAGGTTTAGGTGGTGGTGGAGGTGGAGATGAAGGTGGAGGTGAAAGAGGAGGTGGTGGTGGAGGTGGAGGAAGGAGGTGGAGGTGGAGGTGGAGGTGGTAAGACTTTTCACCCCTTCAGCTCGATGATGTCTTTTTCACCATGAAATTATCCCCAGACGATTTTTATCAACTTCGGTTATATATTTTTTAAACATGAGGCAAAAGATACGCCTTAGTCATACCATTTTCTAGCAGGGGGCTCTCCTAACTTGAATATAAATCTAGAAAATCCTGAGTATAACCTAGAACCATTAAAATAGACTACAAACTTAAATCTAGCAGTCTAGTAGCGAGAATAGCCTACAGAAGACGTCCTGGGGCTGAAAGGGTTTAAGATCCTCCAGCCAGCCATTTCGCCTCGCCTTACCATTGTCTCTGGCCCGACCCTTATATGGTTCGGGTAACAAGCGTCCCTTTTGGCTTTCTCCGCCGGGTTTTAAGAGAGTTTTCCCTCCTCCGATTCGTTTTCTGTTCATCGCACCCTTCTCGTTATTTTATTATACCCTGCTGTCCTCTTCTGTTACATAAATCCTTCCATTATCACCATACTCTGCATAAATAGCGTACGAAAGGATATTATCCCAGCCATAGCCAGAAATAAATCACAAGGAAAGAGGTGTTACGGAGCTACCATACCCGACCAGAGTACATACCCAGGTCTTCTTCGAATGTCGTTTTCTTCTTCGTTGATAGTATTGTTATTGTTGTTTTTTAGTGCTCAAACGTCTGTAGCTTTCCCAGTCTGTCGATACTTACATTGAAATAGATAGTTTTCAGTCAGGTGTAACCCTTTCATGCCGATTACATATTTAGGGGTTTAATTCGTAGTTACAGTGACTTAAATCAACTTAGGAAGAATTTTTAGCGGTGATCGGGTTAATGAAGGCTAAATCTATCCTTTATAATCTTTTTTTTTTTTTTTAAATATCTTTTAATGTATTTGACTCTGGGCATAGACTTCACACCCCGTTCCCTGAGACCAAGCAGTCCTCCCATGTATTTTGCACCTTCACATGCCACCACTTCGGCGCTAACACCTACCGTCCATATTGAATACATGCTAGTGCCGTGTCATTCAGGACTGGTGTGTTGGTATTAGTGGGGTTATGTGTACGATAAGTCAGCGGGTCTTATGATAGATCGGTAAACTCTGCCTTAACGATATTCAAACCCTTAAACTGTTCCCTGCGCCAGCGGGGATTCGAACCTGGGCCCATTAGGATAGAAGGCCACCTCTCTACCGATTCGGCCACCTCCGCCGGTGTTTACCCTAAAGTGAATAAAATCGTCTGGAGATAGAGAGGATACAGATTTAAAATAGTAGGATGCAAATTCACAACACGTCATCGAACAGAAAGTGTATTAGAGCCAGGTTTATATAGAGCCACACAGAGCCTTCCCAGTGGCTTGAAAATCGTCTTGAATAGGCCAGAGTAATATAGAGCCATCATCCCCTGCGATTTTAAAACAGAGCTTTATCTTGGAGTGTTTTTTACGGCTGATTTACTGGATATTAAGTGAGCGTAATATATTAATCCGTGAAATTAGCCGATCTTCGAGGTAATTATTGCTACCTGGCCGACACTGATATTACACCTGAGAAGACCGTGCATAATGAGTGTGTGTGTGTGTGTGTGTGTGTGTGTGTGTGTGTGTGTGTGTGAGAGAGAGAGAGAGAGAGAGAGAGAGAGAGAGAGAGAGAGAGATTCCTTTTTTCCTCTGTACCATATTTTATTATTCCACATACTAGTCGCCAACACATCAAACTGATTTACTTAATAAAATTTTATCTTTTTCTCTCTCTTATAATCGTAATAATTGTACTAAAAAAAAAAAAAACGTAACAATCTGTCTTCCAGTGCATTTGTAGGACTTGGGTTTTACAATATTTTTTTCATATCTCTCGTTGAAATATTTCGTTTAATAAGTACAATACATTTCGATTATATTTTGTGTTGACCTTATTGTATGCTTCTTGAAAGAGGTCACGTATACCGGTAGCATCGCTGTTAGAATTATGTTGGCAGAGATAAGTGACCATATCATGAAAGTAAGAAGTG
>NC_137051.1:35912660-36027660 GCF_032717465.1 Coenobita brevimanus | reverse complement strand
GTTCTGGAAAATGATGAGGCAAAAGAACAAAGACAGAAATGGCTGGACGACTTTGAACATGACTGCCTCTGTCCTATTGGCACATTAAGCTCTATTTGGCTGGATCATTTGGTACGTGAGGTGAAGCCAGGAATTTTGAAAGCTGGAAAAAAAGGTAAATGATCAAGTGGGCCATTACACTGCACTGACTTTAATATTTCAGCTGCTGTTGCGCCTCGCTGTTCCTATTTCTGGATCCTCCCTCCCCCTCCTGTCATTTGCAAAACCAAATTAAGTGAACTAAATATTTGGCAAAACAAAAATTATCGGGACTGTTATATTTTCATCCCCTTTAAACTGAACATAATTAGGATGGGGGTAATATCATCGCATTTTTATATATCTGGGGACAACAGGAGTAGTTATAAGAATCACTGAGAGATACGAGTTCTTATTTACGAAAGTCACGAGTTGTAAAAATGTACAGTATTCTGAAATCATTCCTGAACATGTAAATTTTATGGACTATCTTTCCAGTATGTTACACGTGCCTGTCGTTCAGTCTTTCCCATGTGCACTGATTGTATGTGTTTTATAATTCTGAGTTGGTTGCCCAGGAACGCTCACATAATTTAATATCTTCAATCCCAGGACGAAGGTTTGCAGTTCTGTGGCCAGCTCCAAACAACCTTGTATAACTTGAGACTGTGACCTGGGTGGATTATATATCGTCTCCATTCACCCCTTCACCACCAGGAGGCTCTCTTAAATTGAATGAAGTCTTGCAGCCTCTCTCTCTCTCTCTCTCTCCTCGGAGGAAACAATTTTGCGTGTTTCTGGCCTTTGGTTCCTTCTTCCTTCTATAAAAAATAAATAAAAATAAAAATGTTGCAGTAGTTAAGTGCCTAAACGATGCATTTTCTTTTCGGTTCGGAAATTGGAGGTGGGTTGACGCGAGGTGAGGTGGGGTGGGGTGAAGTAGGGTGAGGGAAGGTGAGGTGGGGAAGTAGGGTGAGGGAAGGTGAGGTGGGGTGAGGTAGGATGAGAGACTGACAGACAGACAACCAACAAAGGAGAGATAATCCAGAAAGTTTCGTGTACAGTATTTTTCCTTTCAATAGCCACTGTTTGATCCATCACTCATATTTATCAGCTTGTCTTTCCACTAGATCCGTGCTGCCTCCATCACTGATAAGTCTTGCAATTCTCCTTAGACTATTACCAAGATTTTTACCCAACGTTTTTAAAGCTTTTCACCGTCACGAATATTTCTTCCATCACCCTCTTCTGCCAATGTTCCTTTCGTTTGCTCCATCACAAACGTTTCTTTCAGCACCAACGTTTCTGTCAACGTTCCTTAACCTTATCCTTTTCACCCATCTTTCTTGTATCGCAAATATTTCTGCAAACGTTTCTTTAATTACACCATCGCCAACATCCCTTCCATCATCAACAGTTCTACTAACGTTTATTCAGTTCACCATCTCCAACATCCCTTCCATCATCAACAATTCTACTAACGTTTCTTCAATTTACACCTTCACCAACATAACGTTCACACCAACTTTTTTTTTACAACATTCCTTCATTGCATTAGCCAACATTTCTTCCAACACCAACATTCCTTCCACCTTTCCAGCAGTTCTTCACCATCATGTCTTGCAACGAGTCTGATGTTACCGTACCATCCACTCCTCAGATGGAGTGTACTGTACCCAAATAGTAAAAATGATGATCTTCAATATGCAAAGCCTGGTCACTGCAGTTATATCATTACAGTAAAAATATTTTCAGTATATAGGTATAATTTCTTCAGTATGGAGGTATGTTCTTCAGTATGGAGGTAGAATTTCTTCAGTATGGAGGTGTAATTTCTTCAGTATGGAGGTATTTCTTCAGGATATAGGTATAATTTCTTCAGTATGGTTGTATAATTTCTTCAGTATGGAGGTGTAATTTCCAATATGGATGTATAATTTCTTCAGTATGGAGGTATAATTTCTTCAGTATGGAGGTGTAATTTCCAGTATGGAGGTATAATGTCTTCAGTATGTATAATTTCCTACATTTCTTTTAACATTTCCATACTTTCAGGCACACGTATCTTTAGTGAATAGACGGCCGGGTTCAGCAGGGCCATCTGAAGCGCTACTGAAGTTCACCGAGGCTCGCTATGTAAGGCTGAGGCTGCAGAAGATCAGGACCCTCCATGGTGACCTGCAAGACCGTTCATCTCAGTCCGATGCCTCTGTTACCAAGTTAGTGAGAGAGAGAGAGAGAGAGAGAGAGAGAGAGAGAGAGAGTGTGTGTGTGTGTGTGTGTGTGTGCAACGCTTACTATGGGAGAGGATGTAAAAAGCAAACTACTTAAAGAGATCAGTGTAAGTGGGTACACTCGTATATCTTACAGTTTCCACTCTCTCCAATCCTACCTTTGGCTGGAAGAAAGTCAGAGCCAGGATTTCCAGCTGAGGGAAGACCTGGAATCTCTGGCCATTTCTAAATCTGACAAGGAACAGGATCATCACAAACCATTTCTCATGCAGCAAAATAAAGTCTCCAGCTTCCTCTTCAAGCAACAAATCTATTACGACGCAGATGTAACGCTGTTGTGTGGGTCATGTTGGTGAAGGATTTGGGACAGGTAAAAGTGCATAGCCTTATTTACCCTCTGCCAGGTGATGGATATTGCTCTTAACCTTCTTGTCCTTTTTCTTCCAGACGTTACTTCTACTCGATCAAGGACATAAGTATTGGGGGACGGTGTGTGTGTAATGGTCACGCCAACAACTGCGACACGAACGGGCAGCAGGTGAGAGAGAGAGAGAGAGAGAGCCAGGATGTTATTATTATTATTATTATTATTATTATTATTATTTATTATTATTATTATTATTATTATTATTACTACTACTACTACTACTGCTACTACTATTTCTACTACTGCTATCATTATTTTTATTTTTTATCGTTATTGATGTCATTATTACTGGTATTATTATTATTATTCTTAAAATTATTGAAATTAGTAGTAGTAGCAGTAGTGGTAGTAGTAGCAGTAGTAGTAGTACTGCCAGGAAAGCTGTGCAGAAAGAGGTAATCAGCTTTCGAATCACATCAGTAATGCTGTCTAATACTGTACTGTTTACTCCTTCCTTGTGGGGGAGAAAATGATGATGATGATGATGGTTTTAATAATGATGATAATGATGATGGTGATGATGATGATGATGATGATGATGATGGTAATAGCTACTGTCGTGTTGTTAGTGATAATAGCAGTTACACGGCATACTTTCTTTAACCTGACAAAGATCCTAAACCATTCTCAGCTCATGGTGATGCCCAGGTGGAGTTGGAATGGAGGGTCGATTTAGCTAGCAACCAAGGAGATTCATTCCACCTCATAACTAAGGGTCATTGAACTTCTTGTAGCCACGACATAGCATTAGGATTGTGGGAGTGGACTGGTTCTGTCGGATGAAAATAAAAAAGTGAGATGGCGAGGATTGTATTTTGTGTGTGTGTGTGTGTGTGTGTGTGTGTGTGTGTGTGTGTGTGTGTGTGTGTGTGTGTGTGTGTGTAACGATAATTCCTGTATGTGTGTGACAATAATTCTTTGTGTGTCGATAAGTTCTGTGTGTGTGACGATCATTCCTGTGTGTGTCACGATAATTCTTGCGTGTGTGTGTGTGTGTGTGTGTGTGTGTGTGTGTGTGTGTGAGAGAGAGAGAGAGAGAGAGAGAGAGAGAGAGAGAGAGACGATAATCCTTGTATGTGTGTGACGATAATTCTTTTGTGTGCCAGACCGCGAAGTGCGCGTGCGTCCACAACACCTGCGGGGACCAGTGCGATAGGTGCTGTCCCCTGTTCAACCAAAAACCGTGGCGTGCAGGGAACTTCAGCGATGGCGGGGCGTGTGAGCAGTGTCAGTGTTACGGCCACGCAGACGCCTGTGTTTACGACCCAGAGGTGGCCAGGAAGAAGCTCTCCCTCAACATCAGGTGGGTAGCTCCGTCTGTCTGTCTTCGTCTGTGTGTCTGTCTCCCTCTGTTCTCCAAGCAGACGAAGAGGTGGCCAGAAGAAGCTCTCCATTAACATCAGGTGGGTATCTCCGTCTGTCTGTCTTCGTCTGTCTGTCTCTCTCTCTCTCTCTTCTCCACGCAGACGAAGTGGTGGCCAGGAAAACACTCTGTCAGCATCAGGTGGGGGTCTCCGTCTGTCTGTCTTCATCTGTCTCTCTAAGTCGTTCTCTCTCTACAATCCAATATCTGTGCACGACTTAGAGGTATACAGGATAATCCCCACAACAAGCAGCCATAGATCCAGCCACTTGAGCATCGTGAATCCTATATACAAAGGATCTAACACAGTGTTTACGATATCGCATCCCCTTACGAGTTAGCAGTTGCCATGAATAATTTTGCTTTCGTATTTTTCACTCCAGTTATCATTCTTGTTTGATTGTGAAGTATTCGGTGGCTGCAAGATTAAACTGAAATATAGACAGATGAAATTATACTTGAGCTCATGTAATTTTTAGTGTTGGACTCTAGGTAGTATAAGGGTCCTAACACCTTTTCCCTAGCGATTTATTTTGCTTATTATACCTTATCATTATCTTGTATGCTACTTATATCGTTTTAATACTGACGTAATTTACATCTGCACAAAAGCATATTGGGCAGTAATGTGAAGAATGTTAGAATTAATCGCTAAGGAAGAGATGCAACGGGATTTGAAAACGACCTAAATACGACCTATAATTCACCTGGCTTTGCTGTCCTTCACCCAGGGGAGAGTACGACGGGGGTGGTGTGTGTGTGAGTTGCCGCCACAACACCGATGGCTACAACTGCGAGAAGTGTAAACCTGGCTTCTACAGGCCGCAGGTGAGTGTAATTGCACAATTTGTACAGTTTTCCGAGCTAAGTGGAGACGCTGGAAGAGGTTAGACGTCATTCTGTACTATATTTCGTGTGCTTAAACTTCAATTCGCGAAGTGGACTGTAAACCTTAATTTTTGAAAGTTATTTATGGAATGGCTCTGATCATTACATATGGTTAGCCTGCATCCCATATTACAGAATGCAGTCAGTAACCATAAAGGAACGCCAGACACATTGCATCATCGTCAAATATCTCAAAAATCATCGTATTAAAAAAATGGTGTTTGCATCCTACCTCTCGATCCCCGGTTTAAGCTGAAGATCCTTAATTTAGAAGTTGTGAGAAATAAGAAGGAAATAGAATACTTAAAGAATTACAGGAATGCAACCCAGGCCTCTGTACACACTCCTTGTCCAGACTTAAAGACTTAGAAGAAATGCTGGATGAGATTTGACGGGTTCGTGTCTCTGCATTTAGTGGGAAAAATGTAAACACTTACGTTTGATATACTGTATTTACCGAAAAGTGAAAAAGAGGCATCTAAGGATCATAGGTGTGTGTGTGTGTGTGTGTGTGTGTGTGTGTGTGTGTGTGTGTGTGTGTGTGTGTGTGTGTGTGCGTGCGTGTGCGTGCGCGTGTGTGCGTGCGCGCGCGCTCGCCCTCTGGTAGCCTCTTGTCTATGTTTACAGACTATGCAAAAGCTTTAGGAGATGAAAACGAATTCATGTTTCTTGACGTTAAGTAGTATCCTCTTTTGTATAAGAGAATACGTAGCACTCTTTCATTTGTTATTTATTTTGCCTTTTACAGGTTAATATTCCCTTGCATTTATTCATATATTTCACTAATGACACATTTCACTAAACACAGACAGGACGATATTACTGTGTAGTGTGGGGAAAAAAAAATCATATTGGAAAGAGTGCAACGAAATCTCCTTTGCCAGCGAAAACAAGACCCAAAGTGGAAATGTGGGAGTGTTAGGTGGAAACGTGGAAATGTTAGGTGTTAGGTGACTCAATCTTTTTCCCTGTTGCTTACTTAGTTTATTTTCCTAAGCTTGTTTCACTTTTTTTACTTGATAATGGAGTAACTTTTCGTTATGATGTATGTTTGGTAAAGGTGGTTAGGAAGAAATAAAAATGTAAATGCAGAAAAGAAGAATGACGTTCCAAGTGGTATGCTTTTATATTTTCTTTCCCAGGTAGAAAAATCACACACACACACACACACACACACACACAACATAAAAACTCGCCACGCGAAAAGTACGACTCTGTTTACGTGTTGCAGGGTGTTGGACGAGAGGACGTTCGAGCCTGCCAACCCTGTGCATGTTCGGGGCCTGGTACGACTGGGGATTGTGTGCCCGACGATACCCAGGCCAACCTTGGTCTTTTCCCCGGCGCCTGTATCTGCAAAGAGGGATTCCACGTGAGTCTTGGTGCCACTGTAGAGCATTTGCCGTAAAAACCCCTAACCCGTTCACTCTAACCTGACAGAGACCCTTACCTGTTTGCTCTTACGGTGCATGGGCTAAAATAATAATAATAATAATAATAATAACAGTAAAAATGATGATGATGATGATAATGATAGTAGTAATAATAATAATGATGATGACTCTAAAGGATTTCTGCATGGCGCGAAAATGATTACTTCTTGTCGAAAAACTTATATACATCACAGTATTAGTATTAGTAGTAGACGTAGTAGTAGTAGTAGTAGTAGCTTTCGTATCGCCACATACAGAGGGAAAAAAATATAAATGAAGGTTAGGTCCATATAGACAAGCTACCCCTTCCATAATCAGTTTTCTCTATACTTTCAGAACCATTTTCTGTGCTTTGTAAATGGGTAACTCTTATAATATTCTAATTCGTGCCTATAATATGTTGCCCTGCTGTTTCTGTTCATTGATTATAAAGTTTACTCATCTAGTGTCGTGCCACCTTACTGTGTCCATAACCGGAACAACAATGAAAGCTTTTGCACCTATACGAACCAATGAGAGTTATCAGTTTGCCTCCGTAGCCTATTTTTGCATTGCCTCAGCGACAACGTTCCCGAGACTGTTTGGGCTAATATTGAATGGTAAATACTGAATTCAAGCGAGAAAAAGTGTTTGTTTTATTCACATCTTGTTCTAGAGGATATTGCCGGCCTTTATCCCAGTTTTCCTACATTCTGATGCCAATTCACACACATGACTTTTTTCATTTTTTTTTTTTTTTATGAGTAATTACGTGTTATATATGTTGTTCTCCAGCATTTGTTCACTGTGTATAACTTTTGCTCGTGTGGTGTCATCTCCATACTGTGTTCGTAGGTGAAGCCAATACAATAACTCTTGCCCCAGTTAACCCTCATGTACCCTGCTTGGCCTTTAGCGATATTGTACCCAGTGGCCACCTCAGATTCAGGAACACTTCAAACCCCTCTGAAGAGTTTGCTTTGGGCCACACCTTTAGTGGGTCTGGCCACCCCTTTGCCACCCCATTAAAAAAAAAAAAAAATCCCTAACTTTTCCAGAGTGTTGGGGCTGCTATTGAGTAGTTAATCAGGAATGTTAAAACCAGTGACTAAAATTAATTAACGTTGCCTAAATAACTACTGACCACATCTGATAAATTTCATGCAATAAAGAAAAGAGCGTTTCAGACAATTTGTACCGTTTAATAAAGCTGTTTAGTGCACTTTATATCACATGACGTGTAATAAGCATAATCATTTACTAATTTGTAATGTTAAAACACAGATAATGATAATTTTCCAGGATGTATCAGGACAGTACGAAGGGAGGATTCCACAGAGTAAACGTTCATTGAGAGGAAGGATTAATAATAATAACAATAATAAAGTGCGTGTAGTAGAGAAAGATTCTTCTATGACCCTTTCCCAAAATTAAATAAATAAATCAAGAACAATATTTGAATGATCTGTTCAAGAGAAGTTACTAACACTTGTATATTATATATATCATTTGAGGAGTAAGAAAAAAAAATGAGTACGTCGCTATCAAATTAATGATGATTTTCTTATATTTGAGCAACTCATTTACCGCAACAGGACGAAAATTTATCTTCTCTATCAAATTTCACGTAGCTCAGAGACAAAAAGACAATACTACGATTATGCATCCATTCCATAGCACTTCTTCGTTATTAGCATCATTATTTTAAGTAATTGTCAGTCTCTTGTTACAGCTATGCATTCAAGATAGGCAGCTGGTATTTTAAGACATGTAGAATTAGGTAAAGTATCCTGTATATTTTTATTATTTAGGTTCTTTTACTACTATACTCTTTTTACTCTAACTTGGCGTAACATTTTCTTCTCCGTCTTGTATGGTGAGTTATGAGACTAGATTGACCAAGGAGTATGATGCTGGTCACGAAGAAGTGCTACGGAGAGCATGTACAGCAGTAGCGTTGTCCCTTTCTGCCGCGGAGCTACGTAAAGTAAGACGCAAAAGGACGATAATCTGGACCAAGTTAGAGTAAAAAGTGTATTGCGCCGATACTCAAGGAAATAGTCTAATAAATCATGTAATACAAGTGAAGTGTAATATTCAAAATAACTATTGTCCTTTTACCTTAACTTGGCCCAAATTATTGTCTTTTTGCGCTCATTCTGCATAGTCAAATTGCAGAATAGGACACTGCTATGGATCTGCATTCTTTCCATAGCTCTTCTTCGTGTCTAGCACCATATTCCAGTGTTAATCTCTCCTACAACTCGGTCAAGATGAAGAGATGGTAATTTTAGGCCACGTTAAAATAGTAGTAGTAGTAGTAGCAACCCAGGATCATGTGCTGGCATAAGTTCCTCTTCTCCTGCAGTTTACCATCCTCCTTTCGGGACATAGGGAAGTACAGTAAATGAGAGACGTGTGCATGGCCAGGTACTTCCGCCCCCAGGTTATATCAGTGCCACCACATGAAGGCGTCTCTCTCTAGCACCAAATTACAGTAAAAAAAAAAGAAAAAAGAAAAAGAAGAAAATGTTTAGTGAGAGGTTTGTTTTGAGGGATCCGCGGCTTACTGAGGAAAAGAAATGTGAAAATAATAAACGGTACTGTTTGTGGCTACGTTAATATTACTTTTCCTTGTCTGTGGCTACGTTAATATTACTTTCCTTGTCTGTGTTCACGTTAATATTACTTTTCCTTGTCTGTGGCTACGTTAATATTACTTTTCCTTGTCTGTGTTCACGTTAATATTACTTTTCCTTGTCTGTGGCTACGTTAATATTACTTTTCCTTGTCTGTGTTCACGTTAATATTACTTTTCCTTGTCTGTGGCTTCATTAATATTACTTTCCCTCGTCTGTGGCTACGTTAATATCACTTTCCCTCGTCTGTGGCTACGTTAATATTACTTTTCCTCGTCTGCGGGTACGTTAATAATACTTTTCCTTGTCTGTGGCTACGTTAATAATACTTTTCCTTGTCTGTAACTACGTTAATATTACTTTTCCTTGTCTGTGGCTACGTTAATATTACTTGCCCTCGTCTGTGGCTACGTTAATATCACTTTCCCTCGTCTGTGGCTACGTTAATATTACTTTTCCTCGTCTGCGGGTACGTTAATAATACTTTTCCTTGTCTGTGGCTACGTTAATAATACTTTTCCTTGTCTGTAACTACGTTAATATTACTTTTCCTTGTCTGTGGCTACGTTAATATTACTTGCCCTCGTCTGTGGCTACGTTAATATTACTTTTCCTTGTCTGTGGCCACGTTAACATTACTTTTCCTCGTCTTTGGGTACTTTAATGATACTTTCATGTGTGCTTTGGTGTTGCAGGGTCCTCGTTGTGACAAATGTGCCAAAGGTTACCGGCGCTACCCTGCCTGTGAGCCGTGTCCCTGCAACCGTGCTGGGTCCCTCACAGACGAGTGCGAAGGAGAGTGTGTGTGCAAGGTGAGTTATCTGTCGACTTTCCTTGCCTTACTTTCCTTAACTTACTTTCCTTGCCTTACTTTCCTTGACTTACTTTTCATGACTTACTTTCCTTGACTTACTTTTCTTGACTTACTTTCCTTGACTTACTTTCCTAGACCTTACTTTCCTTGACTTACTTTCCTAGACCTTACTTTCCTTGACTTACTTTCCTAGACCTTACTTTCCTTGACTTACTTTCCTTGACTTACTTTCCTTGACTTACTTTCCTAGACCTTACTTTCCTTGACTTACTTTCCTAGACCTTACTTTCCTTGACTTACTTTCCTAGACCTTACTTTCCTTGACTTACTTTCCTTGACTTACTTTCCTTGACTTACTTTCCTTGACCTTACTTTCCTTAACTTACTTTCCTTGACTTACTTTCCTTGACTTACTTTCTTTGACTTACTTTCATTTACTTTCCTTGACCTTACTTTCTTTGACTTACTCTCCTTCTCCTTTACTTACTTTCCATGACCATACTTTCTTTGACTTTCCTTGGATTACTTTCCCTTACTTACCTTCCTTTACTTACTTTACTTTACTTACTTTCCTTTACTTTCCATGACCTTACTTTCCTTAACTTTCCTTGACTTACCTTCCTTGACTTACTTTCCTTGACGTACTGTCCTTGACCTTACTTTCCTTGACGTACTGTCCTTGACCTTACTTTCCTTGACTTACTTTCCTTGGCTTACTTTCCTTGGCTTACTTTCCTTGACTTACTTTCCTTGACTTACTTTCCTTGACTTACTTTCCTTGGCTTACGTTCCTTTACTTCCCATTACGTACTTTACTTTCTTTCCTTTATTTACTTTACTTCCTTTCCTTGACTTACTTTCCTTGACTTACTTTACTTACTTTCCTTGACTTACTTTACTTACTTTCCTTGACTTACTTTACTTACTTTCCTTGACTTACTTTACTTACTTTCCTTGACTTACTTTACTTACTTTCCTTGACTTACTTTACTTACTTTCCTTGACTTACTTTACTTACTTTCCTTGACTTACTTTACTTACTTTCCTTGACTTACTTTACTTACTTTCCTTGACTTACTTTACTTACTTTCCTTGACTTACTTTACTTACTTTCCTTGACTTACTTTACTTACTTTCCTTGACTTACTTTACTTACTTTCCTTGACTTACTTTACTTCCTTTCCTTGACTTACTTTACTTACTTTCCTTGACTTACTTTACTTGACTTACTTTACTTACTTTCCTTGACTTACTTTACTTACTTTCCTTGACCTTACTTTCCATTACTTACTTTACTTACTGTTTCATAGAGATTCAGGAGCGTCTTATTGTAGGATAACAGGTCTTCTGCAGATAGCCTTTTGTGTGTGTGTGTGTGTGTGTGTGTTCATTTATGTATGTTATGATGCTTTTGGTGCAAATATTTTCGTTGGCTAATTGGGTTGTGTGTGTGTGTGTGTGTGTGTGTGTGTGTGTGTGTTTTATGATGCATATGGTGCAAATATTCTCGTTGGTTAATTGGGTTGTGTGTGTGTGTGTGTGTGTGTGTGTGTAATTCACCAGGTCGGTCAGGATCATTTGATGGTCGTGATCGTCAGCTTTTTACCCTCCCGGAAAGGAGCTGAGAGCTCATATAGAACGATCTAAGGGCAAGGCTGTGACCTTCACACACACACACACACACACACACGTCCCCTTGCTCAAGGGGGACAGTAACCACCCACTTCATCAGTGAAACCTTTCGCAACCTGAGCGAGGCGCGAACTCCCGTCCACCAGTTGGCAAGCAAGAACGTTACCACTGCACCAGCGAGCGGTGTGTGTGTGTGTGTGTGTGTGTGTGTGTGTGTGTAGAAGAAAATTAATATCTTCCTTAAATACACTTTTCTAGTCGATAGGAATTAATCTAAGTCCTCTCTCTCTCTCTCTCTCTCTCTCTCTCTCTCTCTCTCTCTCTCTCACACACACACACACACACACACACAGCGCTGAGCATAATCAATCACCATTACACCTTCAGGAGAATGTGGTTGGGCCCCGCTGTGACACCTGTGCACCTGGTCACTTCCACCTGGACGCCCGTAATCCTGTCGGCTGCACACGCTGTTACTGCAACGGCGCTACCTCGTCCTGTGAAGCCGCCAAACTCGCCGTGTACACCGTAAGTACATCCGTAGCGGCAGGTGTCTTTGGTTTTCATCATCATCATCGTCATCTCATCCTGTGTTGTCCCATGAGGAGCGTAGGCGTCTGATTTTTATTTGTGTTTATTTAGTTATTTATGTATTCCAAGTCGTGATAAAGGACATGTGTGGATTTGGATACTTAGAGATTTTGCTTGTATAACCATCTCCAGTTAAAACACAGGAAGGACAAGTCTGAAGCTTCCTGAGGGGTAACTGCTGTAAATATGCGATTGCCGTTCCTAGCAGTACTATAATTTATGAAGACAGACGTTAACTCAGTTGGTTTTGTTAATATTGTAATTTTATGCAGCACCCATTTTCTTTTCTTTAGCCAAACCACAGGGAGACTAATCTGAATTTATCATTGTTACACATTCCCTTCGTACCAACTTTATGTTTTCCCAGGTAAACTCATTCGCTCTTTTACCATTGTTTTATTGTTAGCATTAGTTATATCACCCTGTATTTGTTAATTTATATTTGCTTGTCAGATTCTACCAGTTTCTGCCTCATCTTCACGAATATTGCTCCACAGAGATTTGGGGTTCAAAGTAAATGTTAAATAAATAATCTCACTACATAATTTGGGCTGATTGGAGCCAGTGGAGAAAAGCCTTATCACACAGAAGTTGGAATCAGACATATATTCATATTTCGATAACGCTAGTGGCATCTCATTGGTAATTTATTTAGCGTATTACACTCTGACATTCTCTTTTATGCTATTTGTATGGTTTTGACGTCGATGGCGTTTGCGTTAATATCATACCGAATTATAGTATGGTGCGCTGTGCTAATAAATCGCAGAGAAAGGTATGTTACGGAATCTCTGAAGCCACCTAGAAATACGGGCCATTTTCTGACGCCAGTTGTCCAGTGATATAAATTGGATTAACACCCTCTTTGGCTTGCGTTTGTGACACTCCGTTTCTCACTGCCAGACATAGTGCAGGCGACAGTGAGAAACGGAGTGCCCTGAACCTGGCCCAGAGAATCGGAGTGTTCTTAATTTTGGGACATTCCGATTCTCACTGCCAGATAATAGTGCAGGTGATAAAAAGAGAGAGAGAGAGAGAGAGAGAGAGAGAGAGAGAGAGAGAGAGAATAACAATCAGAAAAAAAAAATTACATATAAAAACTGAAAAAAAGAATGGGCTAGATGTGGTAGTGAGAAATGGAGTGCCCTGAGCCTGGCCCAGAGAAACGGAGTGTTCCTGATTTTTCACGCCGACAGTCTGCTTCACGATTTCACGGCCCAGTCCGATTTCAACCTCAGTGTGAAGAGATCCGCAGCACTGACCGGCCGCCTCCCGCCCTCAGGTACTGGAGCACAGCAACTGGTACGTGACGGACCTGCTCAAGCGGCGTAAGGTGGCGGCGGCGGAGGAGGGTACGGACGCCAGGATTGCACACGACAGCATGGGCAACTTCCAGGCCTACTACTGGCTGGCACCTGAGGAGTACCTGGGATCAAGGTTTGGACATTATAGTTTAACCTCTTCACCGAGTTGACTTATTTTATTCTTGCGCAGCACACCATCCACTCATTTAATGTAGTTGACTCACGTATTTTAGTCTTGTGCCGCACACTATCCACTCACTAAATTTAGTTGATTTATGTTGTATTTTATGCTTGTCCTGCACACCATCCATTCATTTAATGTAGTTGACTCATGTATTTTATTCTTGTGCCGCACACCATCCACTCACTAAATTTAGTTTATTTATGTTGTATTTTATGCTTGTGCTGCACACCATCCACTCAATGTAGTTGACTAATGTATTTTATTCTTGTGTCGCACACCATCCGGTCATTTAATGTAGTTGACTTATGCTGTATTTTATTCTTGTGCTGCACTCCATCCATTCATTTAATGTAGTTGACTTGTGCTGTATTTTATGTGTGCTGCACACCATCCACTCAATGTAGTTGACTTTATTTATCTATATAGCTAGACGCCTTAATCCCGTTTGGGGTGGCCAAAGACAAATCGCCTTCATGTCGCCCTGTCCCCTGCCATTCCGCTACCTTCCCCCCAGCTCACACACCCTTCTCGTACAGCATCCACTAGCTTAATGTAGTTGACTTCTGTTGTATTTATTCTTGCGCTACACACCATCCACTCATTGACTTGTATTTTGTCCTTTCGTCGCACACCATCCACTCACTTATTGTAGTGGTACCTTTAAATGACTATGCGGAATGCTTTGCCATTTTTTTTTTTTTTCGCACCTACGACACCATGTAGTGTGTTAAGTGATGATGAAGCCAACTGGTCGCCTGGTGGCCTAGTGGGGTGAGGCGCTCCAAGCAGACGTTGCCCACAGGGGTTTTGATCCGAGGGTTGGTTGAGGTCTGTTGCTCACGTAATGCCACTCGGGGGGGGGGGAGGAATATTCACTCTCCTTTATTCTCTATACTAAGGCTTTTATTCCCGTCTGTTAAGGAGGGTCCCTAACACCTTTTCCATAGCGATTTATTTTGCTTACTATATCATGCTACTCTCGTGTTTACCGTTTATATTATTTTATACGTAAATAACACAAAAAGTGGATATGAACGAGCTATATGCAGAAATAATCCGCAAAGGAAGAGGTGTTAGGGAGCTTTCTTAACAGATGTGAATATGGGATTAAGAAGCCCAGTCGCGGACCGTTCCATTCCTTTCTTATTTTTTTTTTTTTTTTAATGCAAGGAAGAAGGAACCAAAGGCCAGGTGCCCGCAAGACTGTTCCCTCCAAGACAAAACAAAAACAAAATAACATAGAGCCAAATTCAAGATCCGTTCATGTCGAGATGCCTGGACGCACTACGTTTGAAAGACTTGAGTTCATATAGGAAATACAGACAGAGGGAGACAGTTCCAGGGTTGAAGAGAGCAGCTTTAAGAGGCTTATATTCTGCTTAATTGACTTCTCAAGCCGGAGGAGTTAGATTTAGCTTTCATCAACCCCTTCACTACGATGGAGATAATCGTAAGCTGAATAAAATCGCCTGGGGAAGCAGGAATTAACTTTAACATCCTCGGATTGAAGTGGTTAATGTTTTGGTAAGTTAATTGGCAGAATCTACTACACCTTATCAACCTGGAACGTATCATTGTCCTTTATCAGAAACTAGACAAAGGAAAGGCAAGATGATAAGCACTTGGGAAAAATTACATTGGATATCACCCTCTCAAGCCATAGGAGTTGACGTGGAGAGATGGGTTATATTTCCCCTTTATCTCACTCTTCACTGATCGCCTGTAAACGACGCTTATTAATACTGACGGGATATTTTTCTCTGTAGCCATAGGAGTTTGATGGTGAGAGAAGAGATGTGTTCCTACCCTTTGTCCCACGATTGTTACTCACCGATAAAATTCACTCTCACGGGCTTCCATACTCCTCTACCAGTCAGATCTATTGCCATTAGAGCAGTCTGTTTGCAGTGCTCACATCCCACACCAGACGAGGCTTCTTGTAGGCTACTATGGGGCCATATAATTAAGCCTGAGATTGTGAAGGGGAAGACGGACCTCCAGTTTATTTATTTTATTTTTTTTACATTATTATGGAAACGTGATGGAAAATAACAAAGCAAAAAGTTTGCCCCTTCTGCTGCATAGCACATGTTACAGTAAGAAGCACACACAACAAATTGTAAGGAACTTATTGGACTAACCCATAGGGGCAGTTACTTACCTGTGGTCGATGGGTCTGATTGGCTGGACAGACCGAGGTTAAGCAACAACATAACAACAATAGCCTTGTTGCTAAATGTAGTATGTTTACTAGAATGGAGTTTAATCATATGACACCCAAATTAACAGCCAGGATTATTAAGGAAAAGATGGTCCTGTCATGCAACATGCCTTCCCGGTCAGTTCAGATTTGTAGGTCATAAGCAATAATTTTTCACAGAATCTAGGTTTATAAACATCGGTAAAATAAGTTTATTTAAAACTATGTATGTATGTCTGTATTTCCTACATCAGTCTTTCAAACGCAGTGTGTCCAGGCATCTCGAGATGAACGGATCTTGAATTTGGCTCTCTTTTGTATTGTGATATAACTAACAACATACTTGGAAAGTGTGACGTAAGAATGCAAATATAGCATCAGATAAATTATACTACTGGCAAAAACTGCTGATATAATAATAACGTAAAATTAAGTAAGTTGTAATCATAATCAGCTATATTTTCAAAGCAGACCCCTCCCCCCAAAACACACACACACACACACACACACACACACACACACACACACACACACACATGTCTCTGTTTCAATGGCGAGAATTGTTCAAATGGAAGAAGTATCCCCACATATTGACAACTGAAAAGATACTACAGTTTTGGCGTCACTTGAACCAAAACCATTGTAACGTCACAGTTAACACAAGATCAGCAGTATCATTAAGGCCAGTCTGTTACCAATAATGAATGTAATTAAAAGCCAGAGTGGAGAGGTATATGAGAGAGGGGAGTGTGAAAGAGGTATATGAGAGATGGGAATGTGAAAGAGGTATATGAGAAGGGGGGGGGGGGTGAGCTGGGAGCAGGGCAGTGAAATGGCGGGGGACAAGGCGACATGGAGGCGATTTGTTTGTGGCCACCCCTTACGGGATCAAGGCGTCTGGCAATAGATAGATAGAAAATTCTGGTTATCTAATCTCATACTTTACAGATGGTCAGTGTGCATTTACATTTACAGAATTATCTTCCATGGACAGACTTTGATGGCATAAGTGAATCTACCGCCCAGGTTACTAAATAGCCCAGTGGACAGGTATGAGTTAACGTGTATGGATGGTGGATACATTAACACACATATACCCCTTCCAGAATGACCTCCTACGGGCAGACGTTGACGGTGAGGGTATCGTGGGTGAAGCTGCGAGGCGACACATCAGGCCAGCCCACACGATGTCCGGACGTCATCATAGAAGTGAGTAGAGGGTAGTTCATATATTGCACCCTCCTGTCTTGTGTGTCATGGGGACGGCTCATTCTACTTTTTTGAGGAGTAGGGACCTTTTCGACGCCTCATGAAATTACAACTCAGCCATTCAGTAAATGTATTAGAAATGGGATGCAGAATATATGGAGCATTCTTAGGTGACCATACAGAGGGTTAGCATCATTAGTTTCTCATGTTTGTGTTTCGAAATATAAAACAGTTTGTCTGTCTTTGTGTTTTCTCCCTTCTTTGTGTTTAGCACCTGATATTAAGCCAGTTTTCTTTATTTTGTGTGTTTTACAGCTGATTAAAAGCCAGTTTGTCTTTGTTGTGTAATTCACCGGGTCGGTCAGGATCACTTGATGGTCGTGATCGTCAGCTTTTACCCTCCCGGAAGGGAGCTGAGAGCTCATATAGTCCGATCTAAGGGCAAGGCTGTGACCTTCACACACGCACACACCCATCCCCTTGCTCAAGGGGGACAGTAACCACCCACTTCGTCAGTGAAACTTTTTGCAACCTGAGCGAGGCGCGAACTCCCGTCCACCAGTTGGCAAGCGAGAGCGTTACCACTGCACCAGCGAGCGTGTGTGTGTGTGTGTGTGTGTGTGTGTGTGTGTGTGTTCTTTGTGTTTTGTACGTGATTTTAAACCCGTTTGTCTCAGTTCTTGGCGTTTCTCATCAGATTATAAGCCTGTCTGTCTTTTATGTTTGTTTTGGTGATTAACTCTGCCTACTCCACAGGGTGCCGGCTACCGCATAGCTTACGGCGACAACCTATACCGACGAGGCAAGTCCACCACCCTTGAGATTCCCTTCTATGAGCACGGCTGGTTCCACTTCCCTAAGGTATGAGTAAATTTGGTGTTCCTTTTTTGTGTTCCTTTTTTTGTGTTCCCTTTTTTGTGTTCCTTGTTTGTGTTCCTTGTTTGTGTTCTTTTTTGTAGTGTTCTGTCTAAATAAATCCTACCTCACCCACAGGACCCCAAGTTAGATTCTAGAGCTGGTCAGACTCTTAGACAAAATTTGCTTACCTCCTGTCCCTCTTCACCCAGCAGTACATTTAGGGACTTGGTTGTAACACTGACTGCTTGCAGGGAGGATTGGAACTTAGCAAAAATATAACTGTCTTCCTTCATGACCCTCGTGCAGTGGATAAGCAGTAGAGTCGAATTTAAGGTAGCATAAGAGGGCTCGTAGTGCCACTTCCACAGTTATTTATTTTGTATACTACGCATCTTAATCCCCTTGCTTTGTTACTAGAAATACATAACATCAGCAGAAGTATCGTGGTATAATATGTAAAATAAATTGCTAAGAAAAAGGTGCAGAGTTGGCTCCCATACCAACCAGAATAAGACCTTCAGCTTTTTCTTAGTTGGCATAAAAAACGTAATATTATCTTTTCCTTATAATTTGTCTCGTACATCTTAAAATCATCTTGTATGGTCTTTATACATTTTTAGTGCAAATAGAAACATACCTGGTACAATGGAATATTAAGGTGGTGAATGGAGAAATATACTGGTAAGGAAGAAGTCATAGAAAACCTGCCAAGAATATGATCGTAAACCTTAATTTTCATCCTATAATCGTATTCTAGAGCGTGACTGGATCTTGGTAATAATTGACTGTCTTCTTGCCGACCATTTTGCAGACGAGAGCCAGCATATTTTCCTTAGCCTTCTCCACAGGACCTTTATCTAGAACCTTAGGCATTAGTACAGATTTATTCTCTGCCTTTATGTTCCTCTTGCAGTCAATAGGTGGTAATTCCAAGCCTCCTTTTTCTCGACAGGACCTCTCTGACATCGGTCCCAACACCAAGCGTCGGGAGTACAAGGGTGAAGCGGTCACCAGGCGAGAGATGATGGAGATACTAAGCTCCCTGCAGACGCTCATGATAAGGGCACGATACCACACCGTCCAGATTGAGGGCATGTTAGTATGTGATGATGTGTGTGTGTGTGTGTGTGTGTGTGTGTGTGTGTGTGTGTGTGTGTGTGTGTGTGTGTGTAGAATAGAAAATGACTGATTTCTTAATTGTCTGTATTATGTGAACAGCTGAATTCCAGGATGTGCAGTAAAAGTGTGTATGTCAGAATGAATCCATGTTCCCACAAATGACCTAGCAATAGACATATGTGTCATAAATTTCTGTATACTCATAGGTCTCTAACTTAACTGATCAGTAGACTTGCCTGGCTAGTAAATGAAAAGAGTGTACCTGATTGATGAACCATGTGACTGTCTAGGTGTTTTCTCAGCTAAATAAAATGGTCTATACTGAAAAAAATAACAGAAAAACAACTGGTCGGTATCTAAAACTCAATGTCTGTTCATTTCAAGGTGGTCGACACATTTTGAAAGACTGGAGGTGGTAAGCAAAGGGAAATGCACATTGGTAAGATTGTTCTATAGCTGATCATTTGTACATGTGAAGGACTAGGATACTGGTTACCTTTTACTTAGGCAATAAATTTTTAGATAGAAAAGAACTAAGAGTGTGGGATTGTAAGAATGGTGTGCGTCTGCCATGATAGTGGAGGTATGCAGGTCAGGAGTTCAGAAGTGTCCAGTGAAATGGTGATAGTAATGAGAGAGAGAGAGAGAGAGAGAGAGAGCAGTCAGTCAGAAGAGGGGAGTAAATGGGGAAAAAAAAAAGCCTAACTCACGCTCTTCAGAAAAGCTTTATGGTTTATGTGAGAAGCAGGTGAAGATTTCAGATAAAGTCATCAGTATAATAAGAGAGAGGACTAGGCACGTAAATTCCAAGATCACTTATGGATTATAGAAAAGTACTGTAATTTGTGAAAGGAGATGACTCTGGAGAACATCTCGTTGTACAAGGATCAGTTCATTTAATCAGTAAGTCAGGGGAACATCACTGTGGACAGATTTAGAAAAAAGAACAGTGGCTTCATGTAACATCACTTTATAACATCTAGAACTAAAGAAATTTGAGGTGAAGACACAGATGGAGGGCTAGAATATGTAACTTGGGAGAAAGGAAATAATGATTTGTGTTAGAGGTCAGACTGTCCGAGGCCTTTTCTATATCTAACGCAATAGCTAAAGTCTCTTCGAAGTGTCAAGAAGAGGGGGTTGATGGAAATAAAAATTTACTAGCTCTGACTGTCAGAAAGCCGTGAGAATAAGGGTGCTTCCAAACCTTTCTGTTAAGGTTAGACCCAAAGATTGTAGACAGAAAAAGGTGAATAAAACTAAACTATCGGTTAAGGATTTGAGACGATCATCATTCTTTTGGTAAGGCCGAAAAAGAACTTCCAGCAAAAATGAAAGATGAAATTTGAGAAATGAAAAAGTCTGAATGCGAATAGTATGTTTTGTAAAGGCCTGCTTGCACTTGCCCGGTATGACACAGAAGCACAGTTCTTGAGAAAGGCAGGTAAGAACCCAACACGACCTTATGGCTTATTAGTGTGAAAGTGAGGAGACACATCCTTAGAAGAACCTATAATGTCATTAATGAGAAAGAGTGGCTAGGAGGTAAAGGAACAGCACCATAATGTCCATAGTGGAGTTAGGAGCAAAAGTTTCTGAGTTTGGTATGAGTAGGAATAAGATACTCAGGTCTATCCATGGCAGTTACTGAGTTTATAATTTCGAGCCCTCATACTGTTAAAAAGCTTCGTTAGCTGAAAAGTATTGCCTGGCATGTCTGGAGACTGACGATGAAGTGGAAAATGGAGTTGAGGGTTTTATGACTGAGAATGATGTGAATTGGAGAGGGGACCACCTGAGGGCAAAGGACAGGGCAGTATGAAAGCAGTTTGTTCGTGGCCACCCTCTTCGCAAATGAGGCGTTTAGCTGTAAATAAATGAAATGTCCAAAGCAAGAAGGAGTTCAGATATATTTCACCAACTGTCAACAGCTGATTGAGTGGATATAGAAGTCTGAATAGTCGAATGCTGAATATGTAATGCTTATTTCTGTTTTGTCGTAATAATTGTGTGTGTGCATCATCCTCTTTCTTCCCGCCAGCCTGCACAACGTTGTCCTGGAATACGGTGCTGAGGGCAAGGCCACACTCGTCACAGGGGCCGTCGAGCGATGCAACTGCCCTCCTGGTACGTGCCTGTCACGTTTATTACAATATAGATCATGTAGCCTCATCTTTACACTTTCTTCTCTTGTATTCATTTTGAGGGACTTAATGATATATGTAAATTTCAAGTTCCGTACGCTACTTCATTTTGTAGCTCGCTTGTCGTGGGTCCTCTTTAACTTTGCCTAAATTTGCTATCTTTTTCTCTCGAATGCTGGCCTGTAACAAGAGATTAATAGTAGAATATGGTGCTCATCACGAAGTGCTGTATAATAGATGTGGAAACGTAGTAAGGTCTTATTCGGCCATTGAGCTACTGTAAATTAGCTACAAAAGGACGAACATCTTCAAATTCAGGTGGACGAACTATCTAAACTGAAATGGCAGCTGAACTAATTATCGTCTTTCCTGTTCAGGTTACAGTGGGTTGTCGTGTGAGTCTTGTGAACCAGGGTACAGAAGAGTGAACAACACGGTGTATGGCGGTGTGTGTCTGCCCTGTGACTGCAATGGACATGCCGACTTCTGCGATCCTTACACTGGCGCCTGTGGGGTCTGTATATTTATTGATGTATTACCACATACAAATCAGTCTGTTTTTATGGACGGATATCCACATACAAATAAATACTCTCTTGCTTGAAATAACAACATTCACTCATGGATCTATATAGGTACTGGTATTATATAACATTTTTCAACACTCTGAACTCCTAAATGTTTGTGTTTATGAATATCTTGCGATAAACAAACCAGTCTATATGTATGAATAGATTGCATCATACAAATCAGTACTTTTCCTACTTGGGGTAATAAAAATCAGTGATAGATCTATGAACTGTGTTCATTTTATATTACTTTTTACAGTACTCTGAAAGCCTAAATGCAAGTATGTATCTTTTAGGAATGCCAACACAACACAGTAGGCGAGAACTGTGAGAGGTGTGCGGCAGGGTACTTTGGAGACGCGACTTTAGGCACCCCTGATGCCTGTCAACCGTGTGAGTGTCCCCTGCCCCTCGGAACCAACCACTTCACTCCCAGATGTGTCCCTGACCTTGACCTTGGCACCTACAGATGTCGGTGTCCTCCTGGCTATGATGGACGCAAGTGTGAGAGGTAAGAATAGTACAAGTGTGCAGTGAAAGAAGTAAGAATATAGAGGTGTCATTGATTAAACTGAAAGACACAATGTTTCCAGATATTATAAAGAATATGAAGGAAATACTATATCTGCTGCAACATTATGAGTTAATTTGCATACATCATATCTAATAATTGCAGTCAGTCTTTTATAACATCAGTGAAAAAGAAATATTTGTGGCCTTTTCCTTGATACAGATGTGCTGACGGCTTTTACGGCAATCCCTACGAGCCAGGGAACTTCTGCAAACCATGTGAATGTAGCGGCAACATTGACCCACGGCAGGAGGGCAACTGTGACAGGGTGACGGGTGAATGTCTCAAGTGTACCGGAAACACAGAGGGCTGGAACTGCGAGCGCTGCAAGGAAAACTATTACAGGAATCCCTTAAGGTGAGGGAGAGCAGGAACACAGCTAGGATTTTTAAAATGGAGTGGCCAAGCTTGTGAAGTAGCCCAAGAAGAACTCTTTGAAATGGGTCTGACGGTATTCCCCTGAAACTTTAGGGTGGCAATTGGGGTGCCAGGCATGCTTATTTCTCACAGAGTGAGAGACTGAAGTAGAAAGATAGGCAGGTGGAAAGATAGGGATGAGATGCAGGCCTGTAAAGATGAAATAGATAAGATGTGAAGTATAGAATATTTTTCATATTTTTTAATTTATAGACAGTTTGATAGATAGAGATACTTCTATAGTTTTCAGTTAACATCTTAATTACTAAAACTTGTACTGTTCTAATCATTTACAAAAGGAGGAGGGTCAGCATTAAGTCACTGATTTCAAGAAGGCATTAATGAGTTTGCCCATGACAGATAATGCAGACATTTCAACCCACTTTCTCGTTTTAGTTTTCAGTCAATAATAGGGTAATGAATATACACTTTTTACTTTAACTTGGCTTAGGTTTCTGTCCTTTTTACAGCTTATTTGATGTAGCACAGTGGTATAAAAAATAATGCTTCTATTCTACATCCTTTCCATAGCACTTCTTTGGGACTAGCATCATATTCTGGTGTTAATCAGCTGTTACGATTCAGCATTTAAGATGGAGAGGTGGCACTTTTAGGCCAAGTTCGAGTTAAAAAAAGAAGTGTTTTCCCATGTCAGATAATGCAGGCACTTCAACCCTCTTGCTCTTCCTCCAGTCGACAGTGCCTGAGCTGTATGTGCAACAGTGTAGGGTCGTTATCCTCGCAGTGTGACCCCAGCACCGGACAGTGCCAGTGTCGCAACCTCTTCACAGGACGCCAGTGTGACAGATGCGTTGTAAGTACATAGTGTGACATGCGTTGTGTGGTATGCACAATAAAGAACTAGTCTGATGTGTATTGTTATTAAGCAGTGTGACATGCACTGTGATCAAATAGTGTGACAGATGTATTGTGAGTAAACAGTGTGACAGATGTATTGTGAGTAAACAGTGTGACAGATACATTGTGATTAAAAAGTATGACAAAAGCAGTATGAAGAAACAGTGTAACAGAAGCATTGTGAGTATACCATGTCTCGGATTCACAAGAAACTTATTATCAGTCCTCATAATAACTGTGATTTGTTTCATGGGAAGAACTGGGAGAGAACAGAACCTTCCCATGCTTCTTGTTTCTCTTGCAAAAACGATATTAGTTACGAGAGAAAGTTTTTCGTAAAGTTACGTTTTGCAGGAAAGACAGGAAAAGAAGAGTGAAGGATTTTGAATTATAATTTAGAGTGATTTTTTTTCTAATGTCTCTTCTCTTTGCTAAAACAGAACTTAGTTACGACAGAGAAGTGTTCGTATGTAAGTTCGGGACCTGTTAAGTTTTCTACCAACAAACCTCTTCTGCAAAGTGTCTGATTATTGCTTTATAAATTAGTAAAGCATTTAAATACAACCACTGTACACAGAAAGCCAACATATGAATTCTAAGGCCTTATTTTTGCAGTTATTAATAAAGGATAATAAGTAACATAAACCGGACTGCAAAATGTCGAAGTAATAAAAGAAAGGAAAGTAAAGTAACCAGCCAGGAGCGTGTGGGCAAGTGATCTGAACAAAGGGATATTGGAATGCACAAAATCGGCCTGCTTAACCAATCGCCCAAGGTTGCATGTGAGTGGCTGAATTATGCAACACTTTGAGGAGATATTGGTGGGGAATTTTACTGACAATTTTCCTATTTGTTTTTATGTTTAGCTATATATAAGTTACCTCCTAGTGGTAGGTGGGAGCGCTCGCCATCCACTCACTCGATGTAGTGCTGCTCTCGGTGTCTGCCCTTTCCTCTCCTCCATCCTTCTTTCCTTCCATCCTCTTCTGTCTTTCTTTCCTTCATTCTTTCCTTGTCCTTCTGCCTACGGGTGACTTTACACTCCCTCTTCTGTCTTTCTTTCCTTCATTCTTTCCTCTTACTTCTGCCTGTGGGTGACTCTACACTGAATGACAAGCCAAATGGTTTCCTGTACACCAGGAAACCATTCACTACGCTGGGTGATAACCATATAACCAAATTTTGGTTCCTGGTGGTTTAGTGGGTAACTACGGCACTCCAGTCGGATAGAGCCGGTGAAGGTTTATGTCCACAGGGTGGTTGGGGTTTATTGCTGACGTAATGCCACTCAGGGATGAGTGAGGCTGGTCATTCTCATCTTAAACGTCAGGACCAACTTGCCTAACCCTGGGCTCCTACGCTTCTCATGGGGCAACGTAGGATTGGATGATGGATGGATGGATGGATAAGTTACCTCCTAGATTTTATTACAATGTACTTTATTAGCAACTTTATGGAACGAGAATGTACTATGAAAAGCAGAGGACATGTAGTTCAAGCTTTTAAAATATTGTCACATATTTAATCCCAGAGGTCACGGAGAATTACCACAACAAAAATTGACTTACACCTCTCTGTCCGCTGAAAGAAAAATAAAAAATAAAAAGTGATTATTTGGTCGGTCAGACTGGTGGATTCAGTTTGTTTCCGCACTCTCTCCCTTGTCCCTCTTTACCCAGCAGTACAGTTGAGGACCTAAATCAACCACTACGGGTCGCATGCAAGGGAAGATTGGGTCTCGCCAAAAACGTACTCTCTGATCAAGGACGTCTTTGTTTTATTTTCGTTATCTCCAGACCATATTACTTGGCTGAGGAAAAATCTGTCGCACTGAAGGGGTTTATGAAGGTTGTGTCTAACCACTCAAATTCGTAAAGCCTCCTGGAAGTTAAATATAATCGTCAAGAGATAGGAATGTAAAAGACGTTACGGGATTGAGGGGATTGCATGACATTCATATAGTTGATTGGAATAAACCTGGACATTCTTCTGTCACACCTTCTCACCTCTTCCTTCTGCCACTCTGTCTTCCTGCCTCTCCAGCATATCATCTCTTCAACCTCCCATCTCTCCATCATCCATTCTCCCCAGCATCCCTTCTGTTCAACCTCCCATCTCCATCATCCCATCTTCCCTTCCCTCCATCAGCAGTTTTCACCTTCATCATCATCTCGCCATCATCAGTTTTCACCTTCATCCCCTCACTCCATCATCTCATCTTCAGCATCCTTTTTCTCTTACCTGCCGTCTCTGCTGCCTTGCGTCTTTTCAACCTTCCGTCCTTTTAGTCTTCCTTTTCTCGCCTCCCACCCCTCCAGCCTCCCATCTCTCCAATCTCCCGTCTCTGCAACCTTCCGTCTCTTCAGCCTCCCATCTTTCCAGCATCTTTTCTTTTCAACCACTTACCTCTCCAGTCTCTCCCCTCTCCAACCTCACGTCTTTTTAGCCTCCCGTCGTTCTAGTTTTCCGTCTCTCCAAGCTTTCCAACTTCCCGTCACTCAAACCTCCCTTCTCTCCAGCCTTCCGACTCTCTGACCCTCAGTTCTTCCAGTCTCCCGTCTCACACACCTGTCATCTTTCCCTCAGCGCGGTCATGGTGGTGTCAGCGAAGGGTGTCCGAGGTGCCAATGTGACCCGGATGGATCGACAAGTGAGATTTGCGACCCCTTCACCGGCGCCTGTCCCTGCAAGCCTGGTGAGTGTACATTTTGAAAGAGAGAGAGAGAGAGAGAGAGAGAGAGAGAGAATCTGTGACATTAGGTAAACGTTAAGCATACAAATTTCTCCCGCAAACTTCCTTTTGGCCCTGTCTCACCTGAAGACCTCACCTCACCATTAGGCGGGAAAAAAGATCAAGATGACGATGATGATGATAATGATGATGTATAGCTAATATCTGCATAAACGTAGTAGACTGAAGAAGCTTGTCATAATCACTTAGAGTTTGGTGATGGAGTGTGGGAAGCAAAGTATGTAATGAATTGCTACTCAGTATGTGTATATGTTAAATTACGTTGTTAAAATGAGTTTCCATGATGCATAGTGTCTGCCTAATACTTCTCTGCCTACCACTTGTCTGCCTGCCGCTTATCTGCCTGCCACTTTCAGGTGTTGCCGGGAAGAGCTGCAATGAGTGCCTACCTGACCACTTCGGCACGCTGAGCTCCGGCTGCATGAGTGAGTACCGGTATCATTATTTTATCAGTGGTGGATCCAGATGTGATTGAGAGGATTCGAAGAGATAGACAGACAGACAGGTAGATAGACAGTTAGACAGATAGATAGACAGATCAGTTGATTATGGACGTGTTGAACGGACTCTTCCTGAATGCATACCTATCCCCGGGAGGACAGCCCCACCGGCACACTCCGATTCTCCGTCTTGCTCTCACAGGCACTCCCGATATCCCTCACAGCAATACTGGATCCACCACTGATTATTATTATTATTATTATTATTATTATTATTATTATTATTATTATTGCACCGAGGAAACCCACAGCATTAAAGTTAACCGACGAAAAATGAAAATGCTCCTGTAATCGAGGCAGTAAGAAGGTATCAGAAAGGTAAGAAAACGAATTATTGTCCCAACCCGTTACGTCAAAAAGACAGTGACCATCTCAGTTTTTTTATTTTTCGTTCGTTCGTCTGTTTGTCTGTTCTTTCGTTTGTTTGCTTAATTGTTCATTCATTCTGTTGCTTATTCGTTCGTTTGTTTATTTGTTTAGCCCATCAGAGGTAAATTCTCCAGATTTTAAATAACTAAGTAGGATGGTTTCTATACTCTGTTCACACTAACTTGGCCTAAAAATCCCATCTCTCCTTTTTAAGTGCGACATTGTAACAAAAATTTAACACTATAATACGATGCTAGTCACGAAGAAGTGCCATGGAGATAGTGTTGAGCCGTGGCAAGTCTTTTTCTTCCACTAAGCTAAGTGAAAATGAAATGGGACGAAAATCTGGGCCAGGTTAAAGTGAACAGACTAGGAAGATGTAGGGTTTGGTGAACAAGGCACAGGGGGTGAAACAGAAGATTTTATGCCCGTCGATGTGTGGCGTAAGTTAATGGTGTTTACAAAATACAGGAGACTCGACAGCAGGTAATACTGTAAACCCACACACACACACACACACACACACACACACACACACATTATGAACTTACTATAGATTTCAGATACCGTAATACTGGGGGAAAAAAATAAAAACAGGAAGTTACTGTAGAATTTCAGTGCACAACATCCTTTAACTTACTTCCCAAATTTTACTGGCCACACCGCGCTGGCTGCCTCACATATTTTCCTGAGAGAGAGAGAGAGAGAGAGAGAGAGAGAGAGAGAGAGAGAGAGAGAGAGAGAGAGAGAGGCTGGATTTTGTATAAGGATGTTTCGTGAAGTATAAGACACTGACTTTGTACTTACATTGTAGTAGTTAAACACGAAATGCTTCCCTCCAAGTGCAGACTTAAAAAGAGACCGATAGACTTAATAGATAGATAGATAGATAGATAGATAGATAGACATGTAGGCGGGTAGGCAGGTAGATAAACAGCCAGATAGATAGACATTGCATACGTATTTCACCATCACCAAATAATTTGCTTAAGTGTATGTACTCTTAGATAATGCTTGCAGATTAGAGGGGGGGGGATTTGTGTGTGTGTGTGTGTGTGTGTGTGTGTGTGTGTGTGTGTGTGTGTGTGTGTGTGTGTGTGTATGTGTGTGTGTGTGTCTTTTTTCTGCTTCTTACCTCCTGCCTGGCCATTATGTTGACACTCGGGCTGCATAAGGTTGTGGTGTGGGCAGGCTGCTCAAGGACCCACACTGCACCTTCCTTCCTTCCTTCCTCCTCCTCGTCCTCCTCCTCCTCCTCCTCCTCCTCCTCACTAGGGCACCTGTAATATCATCTTTTCCTGAGTTTAAAGACCCCGTAAGAAACAGCTCAGAAGCAACGTAGCGAAAAAAAGAAAGAAAGAAAGAATAGTAACTGCTGGTGTGCCGTACTGTATAATTTACCCAGTTTTAATTTACACACAAACGGAGGGATTTACAGCCTTTTAAAGAAACTTGGAGGGATTTACAGCCTTTTAAAGAAACTTGGAGGGATTTACAGCAATTTAAAGAAAATTGGAGGGATTTACAACAATTTAAAGAAACTTGGAGGTATTTACAGTCTTTTCAAGAAACTTGGAGGGATTTACAGCAATTTAAAGCTTTGTATATCGTCATTTAATCCTCAGACATATGATTTATCTGGAGATTTCCCAGTGGTTTTTAAAATCTTCTTGGAGTAAAATAAATTCCTATGGAGAGGACGTGGAGCCTTAGTATTATTGCATTCTATCATTGAGCTGTAAGATATTAGCCTTAGAATATGATGAAAGTCACGAAGAAGTGCTATGGATTTTAAAATCTTCTTGGAGTAAAATAAATTCCTATGGAGAGGACGTGGAGCCGTAGTATTATCGCATTCTATCATTGAGCTGTAAGAGATTAGCCTTAGAATATGATGAAAGTCACGAAGAAGTGCTATGGAAAGGACGTAGAACCGTAGTATTGTCGTGTTCCGCCAGAGATTAATGTTTGAATATTATGCTAGTCACGAAGAAGTGCTATAGACACAATTTGGAGCCTTAATATTATCGCATTTTATCATTGAGTTGTAAGAGATTAGCCTTAGAATATGATGCTAGTCACGAAGAAGTGCTGTGGAAAGGACATAGAGCCGTAGTATTGTCGTGTTCCGCCAGAGATTAACATTTGAATACGATGCTTGTCACGAAGAAGCGCTAGGGGGAGGATACACAACCGTACTGTCTTATGTCGCCTTTGATCTATGAAAATTAAGCTGCAAAGGACGAGAATCTCCGCCAAGTTAAGGTGAACGAACTAAAGTAAGACACTAATGGACTCCTTTATGTGTGTGTGTGTGTGTGTGTGTGTGTGTGTGTGTGTGTGTGTAGTCGGGGACGTGTATGTAATCGGACAGCTAAGGATCGCATATTTGGGGAGAAATATGACTTAGAAAAAAAAAAAGATTGACTTCCTCCATGAACCTCTTTGAATTGATAGGCGTACAGTCCAAAGCTTATTTATTTTCTACTAGCTCCAATATATATATATATATATATATATATATAAATTAAACTGTGTCGTCAGTCTAGCAAGATGGATTTATTTTTTCACTCAAATGGCGTTTATTTCTGTTTTATTCTTTGCCTCCGCAGAGGATTTCATTTTTATCAGGGTTTTCGAGCTGATGGGATTATATTAAGCCTTTTTTTAAATTTTACCACTAAAGTAGGGGTGGGGGTGGGGGGCCTTACTGAAAACGAAAAAAATTGGTACCAACAAACCTGATGATGCAAGCAAGCTGAAGGTATTAACACAGGATTTATTGCACCACCAGAGGGATTTAGAATTTATTGCACCACCAGAGGGATTTAGAATTTATTGCACCACTTGGGAGATTTAGGATTTATTGCGCCACTGGGGGGATTTATGCGTTCAGCCAAGCGAGGGAGATCAGGCAGACTTCCCGCCAAAACCTGCTAAAATCGGAGTGTTGCGCGGCAGTTGTTTATATTCCGCGTCACGTTCGGCTCGGCACCCCTAAACTCTTCGCTCTGTGCTGCCGGGACGAAACATTGTGGGAATCATGCACCTCCTCTCCCTGTCCCCCATGTCCAGTCTCATTATTATCGTTCACCTCAAAAGCCTGGTTGAACTGGCCTGGGGTGGATTTTTATAAAGAATCTGAAGGAATTTAAAGGAGAAAAAGTATGTGTAACGTTTAACTATTATCACAGGCTCTCCCTCTCCCCCCCCTCTCTCTCCCTCTCTCTCTCTCGTTTTGAAGTGTTTTGAGGCTGTTCAAGTGAACGATAATGTATAAACAATCAATCTTCATAACTTTAGCTTGAGAGAGTTTATAAATAGGACCTTGGTACCGTATTCATAAAATTTCCTAAACTTTAAGATGTATTCATAAAATTCCTTTCTTTTACTCGTATCTTCACTCCTACGACCACCAAACACTTGATAACCAAACTAGAAAAAATATAGAGAAAATACAGCCGATCAAAAATAATCCCTCATAATAATTCACTGATACGGAGGCTTCTTCATTGCAAAAAAAAATTGGTTAGGACACTTTATGAATAGAGCCTCACCTGGTCCGCCACCTGTGCATATGGATACCTGAGAGTTGCCTTTACCTTCACTTAATCTTCATTACGGCTAAACTCCTCAATAACTTTAAAAAAAATAATAATAATAATCGTCCTGCCAAGCCAGACGAATAAACAGTAAATTTCTTTCACCGATTTATCGATTTACAGGTATGGAGAAAATTTAAGTTAGCTCTGTCTCTTATCCTAATGTTTTTCTAGTTTTTATTTTTTTTACCTCATGTTTTCCCCGGCTGATTAGAGAGGGAGATTAGGGAGGTGATTAATACCTACTCCCAAACTGGCGGAGGTGAGAGCGAGGCAGGTGTGGGCGTGGAGGCTGCTAGTGTTAATGATATGCATCCCTGTCTCTCCTTTATATGCACCCCTGTCTCTCCGTACCCAGCCATTTTGCTCCGCTTAAGTTCAACGCTCACCCAAATTGCACGCAGATTGTTCCCTGCGTGCATCAGATTACAGATGTACTGGTGCATAAGTACGACCATCAATTCACCTTAAATTAATCCTTTAAAACTTAAGGCGAGTGAGCTTTAGGTGTAGCGACAAATTGAGATAAAATTACTTTGTTCAAATAATCTATCTATCTATCTGTATACCTAGGCTGCTTCCCCCAAGGAAAGGGAGGTAGCCAAGACAGGACGACACACTTCCAATATACTCATCCACACACACATTTATCCGTATCTTAGCCCCAAGGGGAGAAGGGACAGATCCTCACTGCACCACACCGCACCCGGGTCAACTGTATACTGGTTTATTAAACCCACTTATGTATACTGTGGTTTATTTTGAAGGTACTGTTATTCATTTCAGTTACAATTTCGGTCTGTAACATTCTTCTATTTGAACAGGTTTTTATGAAGTCAAAATACGTTATATTATTTTCCCGACCATACAACACTTATACCCCCAGGCATATATTCTCGTCGGGTTAAGGAAGCTACCTAACATCTCTTCCTAAGTGATTTATTTTGCTGGTTACTCCTTACTCTCCTTTTCTGTGTCTTTTAAATCATTCCACTAACACCATACTTAGCATGAATAACATACAAGTTTATATTAATTAGCCGTATCCAAAAAACAAATCGCTAAGGAAGAGGTGCAAGGGAGCATCCTTAACCGACGGGAATACGGACCCCAGAACATATCGGTATAAACAAAAGAAAAGTATAATATTTCCAGCAGAATATACCATACTGTGTTTACAAAATAGCACCTAATTGGCCATAGATGTCAATATATATCAACTCACAAAGAACAGCTCACGATACATTTACCAAAAAATATAAAAAAATATTATATATTATAGTTTATACGAGGCTTTAGCCACACTCGGGGCCGAATAAACACGCTGGTGCCGAGGGTACGAGTTTCACCGAAGCCGTCAGGGGCGCCAAAACACAAAAGTACCCACGAAATACCCTTTTTGTTCGTGTCCAGGTTGTGTGCTGAGGGTGACAGATGGCTTTTGTGCGCTGCGTAAGGTCCCTCGTGCGATTCCCCACTGATTGTGCCACTAAAAGCCTGTGTGGACTCATTGGGCAGCATAATTAAGCCTGTTTAGTGTTTAGTGACGCGAGCCGGTCGAGAAAGAGAGAAAAAAAAAGTGGTGAGGGAGGTTGACCAATGGATTTTATTACGATCTGAGCTTTTAATTTGCCTCGTTTTTGCCATATCCTTATCAGCTTATCTCCCCACTACACCCAGTCGGTAAAAGAGTGAATATTTATCTTGTTTTAATGCTGTAAGTCGGTTCTGTCAGATTTGTTTTAGGTTCACAAGGAAGGCTATTGTTTCGGCGAAAACATAGTGCGTGAATTTTCCTTTCCCTGTTGCCTTTTCTATATTCTTTTTTTATGGAGAGAGTCGAGGTTATATGCACGCCTGTTATGGGGATAATCACTTCCATTCTAACGTTTATGCAAATTTTTATCTACCTTGGTGTGAAAAATTCCCGTCAGTTTTTTTTTTCCCCCTCCCACTTCATTTCGTGATGTATGGCGAGGTTTACGTGTGGCCCGACATGTTTGGTGTGTACTGAGGGTGTGGCCGTACCCAGATGTGTGTGTGTGTGTGTGTGTGTGTGTTGGTGTAAGTACTTGCGTGTAGTGTGGCGTTTAGGGGTGTATAAGTCTTTAAGTGCGGTAAAGTATATGTTATTTGTGTGTGTGTGTGTGTGTGTGTGTGTGTGTGTGTGTGTGTGTGTGTGTGTGTGTGTGTGTGTGCGCGCCAGTGGTGTAGGTGTGTGAACGTGCGTTGATGAAGCCCGCAGTGTCTTGTTTGCCTTTCCATAGTAAACCAAACGAATCTGTGTTTGTTTTCAAGGTGGACTGTGTGTTGTTCTGTTATGATCCCAACTTGTAAATACCAAGGCCGGTTCCAGGCAGCTTAGTGCTCAAGGCCGCGAGGGGGAGGTGTGGAGGCGAGGGTGGGGGTGGGTTCGGCAAGGTGTGGGTGGAGGGGAGTGGAATTCTGGGGATGAATGGATGTGGGGGAGTGAATGAGGATGGATACGAGGTCTGGATGGACAGGAGTGGAATTGTGGAGATGAGAGTAAGAAAGTGGAGATGATGGTGTGTGAAAGTGAGGGTGGAGTTGGATTTGACAAGGTGTGGGTGGAGGGGATTGGAATTCTGGGGATGAATGGACGTGGGGGAGTGAATGAGGATGGATACGAGGTCTGGATGGACAGGAGTGGAAGTGTGGAGATGAGAGTAGGGAAGTGGAAATGTTGGTGTGTGGATACGAGGGTAGGGGTGAATTTGACAAGATGTGGGTGGAGGAGAGTGGTATTCTGGGGGGATGGATGAGTGTGGGAGAGTTAAATGTGAATGTGGAGATATGAGCGAAGTTTAAGATCTAGGTGCGTCACTGAAGTTTTGGGTGGCTTTGCAATTGTGTGGAAGGATTTGAGAATACGTGAGTGGACTGAAATGGCATGCGGAGAATGAAGGAGTGGAGGGGACTGGAGAGGCTGGTGGGTGGATGCGGGGGCCTGAGTGGATCTGGGACGGTGTGGATGCATTCGGGAAGGTTTGCGTGGATTTAGTAAAGTGTGTATAAAATGACGCAGAATTCGATGGATGGCTGATCACGATTTTCTAATGAATTAATTTTGGTTTTCGTGGAGAGGGAAAAAATGATGACCTAATTCGTTCAGTCCGATGTCTTTTTTTTTTTTTTTTTTTTTTTTTTTTTCTCAGCACCGCCAGACGATGAAATTTAGGTCAAGAGAGGCTTTCGAGGTGGAGAGGTTAAATAATAGCCTCGTATATCAACCCTTTCAATACAAATCTCCCCAAACCTTAGCAAAATCGTCTGGATGTAGCAAGAGTAAACCCAGTCAAGAAAGTCACCGTGTGGGAATGAGGATGAAGTTGGGTGTGTGTGGGTAGATTGAAGTGGAAGTCTTACAGGATGGTGGAGTGTGGATCCGCAGCATGTTGTAGTGATAAGGATGGAGAAGATGTGAGTATACGTGAATGTGAGTGAATTTGGGTACATGTTGGTATATTAGGGTGGAATTTCAAAGCATGACTGAGTGTGGTACTGCAATAGGTGGAGAAGATGTGAATGTGCTTTCTTTGATGAAGAGAAGTGGACGACGGAGCAAGAGTGGGTGTTGAGGGGGCGTGAGTGGAAGGAACTGTGGAAGGTGAGGGCAGAGTAAAGTGGGTATGTAAGGATGCCTGAGAGAGTGTGGCTGAGTGTGGGACGAGAGAGAGACAGAGAGAGAGTGTGTGTGTGTGTGTGTGTGTGTGTGTGTGTGTGTTTGTGCGTGCGTGTGCGTGCGCGTCAACCTACACTCAGACGGGAGGGCACTGGCCCACCGGCTAGTGTGTGTGTGTGTGTGTGTGTGTGTGTGTGTGTGTGTGTGTGTGTGTGTGTATGCTCGTGCGTGCGTGCGTTGCGTGCGTGCGCGCTTGAATATGATGAAGAAGACATTAGGACAGCATTAGTGAATTTAAACATCCTAAAATTAATTCAAAACTGCGCGAGTGAATTATAAAAGAACCGAACTGAAATTAAACAGAAGCAATTTCGATACGGGCAGGTGTAGGAGGCACACACCATCATTAAGTAGTAAATTAGAGAGCAGTTGGTGTGGTAAAAAGTGTGTGAGCCTCATCTTGACGAGTGTGTGGGAGGTGTGTGTATATAAGGACATTTTAGTACATCGGTGTAGGTGTGGGTGTAAGTGTGAATGTAGAGGTGGGTGAGCAGGTGTTTGCCCAGGTGTTGGTGTGTGTAGGAGCGTATTAATGTTGCTGGATTTGGTGGGGGTGGAGGTTAGGTGGGTGTGTGGGTGTAGAGGTAGCTGTGTCGTTGTGGGTGTAGGTTTAGGTGTAGATGCTTCGGCGTTGGGTGTAGGAGCGTATGAAGTGGTGGTGATGGACATAAGTGGAGGGTAGATGGTTGCAGGTGGGTGTTGAAGAGTTAGATATAATTATGGGAGTCCATGTACGTCTGGCCTTCATTAGTAGTGAGGCTGATACGGGTACAGGAGGAGGAAGAAGAGGAGGAGGAGGAGGAGGAGGAAAGAAGATGATGATGATGATGAAGGAGGAGGAGGAGAAAAGTTGATGATGATGATGATGATGACGATGATGATGATGAAGGAGGAGGAGGAGGAGGAGGAGGAGATAAAGAAGAAGTAGAAAGAAAGCAGAAATAAAGAAAACGAGAAAAAATAACAAAATAAACTAAAAGAAGAGAGGGAACTACAAAGAAACGAAAGAAAATTATAAGAATGACCCAGAAAAGGAAGAGAAAGTAAAAAATCACGTCATAAAAGAACTCGTTATACAAAGTTGGCCTAGATTTGAAAACATGGGAGAATGTTGTGTTATCTGGAGTGTTTACGTAGTGGTGAGATGATGGTAGATTTCAGTAAACAGTTTTTGTAGTGGCCACATGTGTCTCTCAGTTGCGAAGGTACTGAAAACATACAGAGACTCCGAATGTGAATTCCATAGTCCGTTCACCATAACTTGGCCTGCATTTTCGTCCTTTACAACTTGACATTTTCGTCCCTTTGCAACATGGACGGCATTTTCGTCCCTTTGCAACTTGGTATTTTCGTCCCTTTGCAACTTAGTCGGCATTTTCGTCCCTTTTCAACGTGGAGGGTATTTTCGTCCCTTTGCAACTTGACGGGCATTTTCGTCATTTTGCAGCTTACTTCACGTAGCTCTGTTCCAGCTTAAGACAGTACTACGGCTCTTCATCCTTTCCATAGCACTTCTTCGTGACTAGCACTATAATGCCAGTGCTAATCTCTTGTTACAACCCAGCATTCAAGATGGAGAGATGGCAATTTTAGGCCAAGTTAAAGTGGACAGAGTGAATGAAAGTTTGTATGTGTGACTAAAAGGAGGGTTTAACTACTTTGCTTCAGTGACTTATTTTCATGTTTTCTTTCTTTCTTTCTTTCTTTCTTTCATTCATTCTTTCTTTTTTTTCTTTCTTTTTTTGTTCTCGCCTGATGATTTTTTTCCAGGTGGGGGGGGGAGAGATTAGGGATTGGACAGGTTAAATATAGACATCATTTATTTAAGTTGGGGTTAGTCTCTCTCTCTCTCTCTCTCTCTCTCTCTCTCTCTCTCTCTCTTTCTCTCTCTCTCTCTCTAACTTTACTTTCAGGAGAGGCCCTTTCTAAGTCGAACATAAACCTCTGAAAATAACATGACTCACAAAATTGACGTCCTCTGTCTGAAGGGGTTTAAACAAAAAAATAATATAATAACAGCAATAATAATAATAATAATAATAATAATAATAATAATAAAGAATGGAGCAGCTTTTAAAAATTATGAATATAAGCTTTACACTCTCCATTTTAACTTGTCCAGAAATTACCAACTCTCCTTTTAGAACGATGAGCTAAAACAACAGATGAACATTAGTGTAGAATTCGATGCTAGTCACGAAGAAGTGCTTTGGAAAGGATGTAGAGCCGTAGCACTGTTTCCTGTCACTGAGCTATGGGAAATAAGCTGCAAAAGGACTAAAATCTAAGCCAGGTTGAAGTGAACGGAGTGTAGGAAGACGCTGTGGGTTGGTGTAAGAGATGCTAGTTGAGAAAAAAGAATGAGCGTGATATTTGTCTCATGTGTAGAATGCGGGTTAATTTAGGGTGATTCTCTGGAAGTGTTTGTGTCTCTAGAACAATTTTCGCACGCCGACATTTATTTATTATCTGTCTGTCAGTCTGTCTGTCTGTCTATATATTTATTTATCTCTTTATTTGTTCATTTAAGTGACTGGGACGAATTTTTTGTTTTTTGAGCACCATTCGTAGTGACACTGGAAAATATTCTCCAAGATCCACAACCCTTTCGGTGCGATTACGTCTTAAATATAACTTTTATTTTTATTTTTTGCGCGCCACATAAATTTTCAGGGTTTCGAGAACTCTTGTAGTGAAAGATTTAGAAATAGTCATCATTAAATCTGACGGTGTAAGAGCTATTTTTGTTATATTCTTCTCCTCACAAGATTATTTTATCCACAGGTGTTTGAGAGTGAGGTGGTTATTTTCTCTCTCTCTCTCTCTCTCTCTCTTTCTCGGTAATGTCCATTTTTCCTTTTTCTTCCTCCTACAAAAGATTATATTCAGCGTAGGGTAGATTTTGCGGCCAGGTAGGGGTAGGTAAGTGCGTCATTAACCTCATCTACCAAGTGTTTGCCATTTTTTTTTTAAGCTGAATAAAATCGTCTGGTTGTTGCAAGAAATACAAAATGCGTACTTGTAGTGAAGGGGTTAAGGACGCATGCGGGCTGAGTGGGTGTGGTGAGGAATGCAGGGTGGTGGGTGTAGAGTGGGCTGGAATGGGTGGGTGACTTTATGCCTGTCGGTGTGGGTGAATGACAACAGGTTAGTAAGAGGCAGTGGGCCAGGTTTGTGAGTGTGTGTGAGGGTGGGGTGTGGGTGTGTATGTGAGGGTGGGGTGTGGGTGTGTATGTGAGGGTGGGGTGTGGATGGTTGTGAAGATGGGGTGTGGGTGGGTGAGGGTGGGGTGTGGGTGTGTATGTGAGGGTGAGGTGTGGGTGTGTTGTGATTTGGGTGTGGGTGTGGGTGTCTTGTAAATCTGGTGTGGTGTGTTGTGGGTAGGGTGTGGGTATGTTGTGAGGGTGGGGTGTGGGCATGTTGTGGGTAGGGTGTGGGTGTGTTGTGGGTAGGGTGTGGGTATGTTGTGAGGGTGGGGTGTGGGCATGTTGTGGGTAGGGTGTGGGTGTGTTGTGGGTGGGGTGTGGGTGTGTTGTGCGTAGTGTGTGGTGTGTGTGAGGGTGGGATGTGGCTCATTGTGAGGGTGGGGTCTGGTGTGTGAGGGTAGCGTGTGGGTGTGCGTGAGCGTGGGGAGTGATGTGTGTATGAGAGTGTGATTTGGGTGTGTCAGAGTAGGGTGTGGGTGTGTTGTAGGTGGGATGTGGGTATGTCTGAGGGTGAGGTGTGGGTATGTGCGACAGTGGAGTAAGGGTGGGGTGTGGGTGGGAGGGGGAACAGAGATTTTTTCAGTGGTAGGATTTGAGCAAACATGGGACAAAACATGACTCGGTGAAGTGTAGGATGCAGCACAAGGGGAAAGGAATGGATGTGAAATATGGGAGGAAATGGATATGAACAGGTGGGAGGCAGGTGGGGTCGGGAGTGAACAGGGTCTGAGAATAGAGTGGACTGGCGTGGGAATGAACAGAGTTAGAGGATGAAGTCTGGTTAGAAAAAGAATGCAGAGATCTTGAGGATGGGTTGCGGACAGTGGGAGAGAACAGGACTGGGTAGATGGACTGTGAAATGGAATACAAGAGGGAGGACTGGGTATATGACGGGAGGAAATGGATTGGACACTTCACGCGGGGGGAATGTGTATGAGTGAGTGGGCGGTGTGTTTCGTCATTATCCTTGGTTGGCCCATGTAAGGACAGACCCCACTCCCCCTACTCACTGACTCTTCTCTCAGCTATATTTTCCGGTAAATTGCCCTACCTTACCCACCCCTCCAAACTTCCATTGCTCTCCTTTGGGCTAGGGTGCAGGACAGAATTCATATCACTACTTTTAAAACTGAGTACGCGAAGGTATGAACAGGTTCCTAGTTTTCTGATGTTAATTCCTGAAGTATGTGATGATGACAGAATATGTCTGAGTTTCTGTACCATTGCTCTCTTCACACGGCAATGTTGGATGCACGTTGGTCACATCTAACAACTGCAGGTGATAGTGACTCAGACTGAGGGATTGCACACACTTCAGTTTTAAATTTACGGTCACCAGAGCTGTATTTTCAGTGATATAGAGGACCTCCAAACACCTATTCCATGGCGCTTTATTTCCATACTGCACCTTTATATTCTCCGTTATGTCACTTACATCATAATCGACGAAGCTGCCTCACAAAAATGCTAAAATATAAGGTATAAGAGTGGAAGACGCAAAATGATTCGCAAAGAACTACAAAATCTCCTTACAGTAGGGACAATAGATGTATCAGTGTCTTTAGTGAGTGGGTGTGTTGGTGTGGATAGATGCATGGATGAGTGAAAACAGTATTGATTAGTGTATGGATAGGATGCAGGCAAGAGTGAAATGTGGACTGGAACGAATGTGTAAATGGAGAGTGTCATGAGGATAGGTGTGGACAGATGTATGGATATAGGTGTGGATGGATGTATGGATGACTGAAGACAGCATTAGAATATTTCTTAAATGAGATGCTGGCAAGAGTGGAATGTGGATTGGAACGAATGAATAAGTGGAGAGTGGCATGAAGCTAAATGTGGATAGATGTATGGATGATTAAAGACAGCACTGAATTATCTCATGGATGGAATGGTGGCAGGAATGGAATGCAAGTGTGAAGGGAAGTGCGAATCAATGAAAACATTATTAATTCTGGGGATGCTGACAAGATTGGAATGTAAGTGTGAACAAAAGGTGGATTGATAAAAGCAGCGTTAGTATGGGCTGCGATGCTGGACTGGAAAGAGGAGGTAAGTGGAGAGTGGAATGAACCTAGGCGGGCAGTTGAACGTATTTAAGACGTGGGTGGATTTCTAAGAATCCACTCAGCCCTGGGGAATGCGCTTTCTTGCACCACACCGGCTGAGAAAGATTGTGGTTTTGCCTGTGGTTGTGGGGATATGTGTGGGTGTTGTGATGGCGTGGGTTGTGATGGTATGGGTGTTGTGACAGTGTGGATGTTTTAATGGCGTGGATGTCGTGATGATGTGGGTGTTGTAATGTCGTGGGTGTTGTGATGCTGTGTAATGTAGTTATGTGGAGACAATCTTGCATTCCCTTAACAAAATCAGCAATCTTAATTTTTGCCACTTCAAGACGATTTTATTCAACTTAGGGGACACATCTTGCAGAGAAGAGGTTACTGAGGACTGTAACTAACTCTTCCAGGTCCAAGCGCTTCTTTAGTTTGGTTTTAATTGTCATGAGTTACCAGGAGGAAACTAAAAAGGTGTAATAATAATAACGACACCTGTAACCCTTTTCAATCCGATGACCCACACATTTTTATTTTTCCTACTACTTATAGACAGTTTTACTTATCTTTAGAATGTTTTTTCGAACTGAGATGTTTTGGAAATAGCCTTCTTTAGACCCTCCAATGCCCTTGTTCTCCTCGGTTGAGAAGCTCCCTAACATCCCATCCTTAGCGATTTGATTTTTGGATATGACTGGTTAATATCCTATTGCACGTTATCTGTGCAGAGTCTGACGCTATTAGGATGATTTATGTAACACGGAGATGGACAGTAAAGCCTAGGAAGCAAAGTAAGTCGCTTGGGAAAAGGTATTAGGGAGCTTTAATACTCGCCTCAGTAGAATTATCTGGAATTTTACAAGAATACCAACGCAGAAGCAGACAATGGCAGTATCCGGGGGCCTTCCTCTTGATCTCAAATTTCATAATGTATCGGTAAATTTGTCTGTGTAGGCCGGGGTGTGGGTGTAGGTGTGGACGCGGGGCTTGTGTGAGTGTATTTATATCCCGTCTGGCGTCGACCTTTGCACTACGAGGGGTCATCCATAGACAGGATTGGAAAAATAAAAGAATACGAGAATTACATGTCAAAAAGGTTATCGTACTGAAAGGGTTAAAGGGGACTGCTTGCTACTCTTTTTTGTACGAAACTTTTTACTTGTACGAAACTTTTATATTGTGTATGAAACTTTTTATTCTTTATTTACGAAACCTTTTACTATATAGGAAACTTTTTTTTACTCTGTACGAAACTCTTTGTTACTCTACGTACGAAACTTTTTATTTTGCGTACGAAATTTTTTTACTCTTGAACGAAACTTTTTACTTTGCGTACGAAACTTTTTTACTCTTGAACGAAACTTTTTTTTTTTTACTGTATGAAAATTTTACTCTTTATGTACGAAACTTTTTTTTTACTCTGTGTACGAAACTTTTTACTCTAATTACGAATTTTTTACTTTATGCACGAAACCTTCTTTTATATGTACGAAGCTATTTTTTACTCTTTATGCACGAAATTTCTGTATAAAGTATAAACTGTAGTAAACGGGTCAATATATAGATTAAGTGACCCTAATACAACAAGTAGGCTTATGTATATATGAGAAAGGGGATGTGAGTTGGGAGCAGGGCAGTGAGATGGCGGGGGACAGGGCGACGTGGAGGCGATTTGTTTGTGGCCACCCCGGACGGGATTAAGGCGTCTGGCAATAGATGGATAGATAGATGTAAATATAGGCCAGAAGGTCCGTACATGTAAAATGAGTATGGTGATGAATGGCTGGGATGGTTTATATGACAGTGTGGATGCGTGGGGATAAGGACTAAGTGTGGATGTGTGAGGATAAGGAGTGTAAGTGTGGATGTGTGAGGATTAGGGCTGTAAGTGTGGGCGTATGAGTATTAGGACTAAGTGTGGGTGTGTGAGGATTACGGCTGTAAGTGTGGATGTGTGAGGATTAGTGCTGTAAGTGTGGATGTATGAGGATTAGGAATGAGTGTGGATGTGTGAGGATAAGGAGTGTAAGTGTGGATGTGTGGGGATGAGGGATGTAAGTGTGCATGTGTGAGGATAAGGACAGAGTGTGGATGTGTGAGGATTAGGAGTGTAAATGTGGATGTGTAAGGATTAGGACAATGAGTGAATGTTTGAGGATAAGGATTAAATGTGGATGTGTGAGGATAAGGACTAAATGCGGATGTGCGAGGATAAAGAGCGTAAGAGTGGATGTGTAAAGAAAAAGATGTATGTGGATTTTAATTTCATAGAGCCATCAGATGTCGAAGTGGAAAATATTATTGTATACCCACGTACATAACAGTTTCCCCCATTAATGCATGTGTAGGTGTGGGTACAAATGTGGATATCTATTTTTCCTTTATCCAACCCTGGGCATAGATTAGGAAGCTCGTTTACGAGGTTCGGTTCTACATGCACCAGATGGCGTGGACCTTCTCGTATCACCAGTTGGACTCTAGTACCCACAGTCCATACCTGGCTATCTCATTCAAGACTGGTGCGATGGTTTAAGTGGGGGTGCTTTTTGTGACACGTCGGTGGGTGTGGGTGTTTAAGGATGTGGCTTTAAATGTGGATGTAGGCAGGGGTGTGGGTGTGTGAGGATGTGGCTGTAAGTGAGGATATACGAGTTAATGTGGTAGTGTAGGCAGGGGTGTGGGTGTGTGAGGATGTGGCTGTAAGTGTAGGTAATATTGTGAATGTGGATACGAATGTGGATGTGAGTACAATAATGTATGCTGGTTGAGGGTTGTGGCTGCAAGTGAGGGTTGTTATTGTTGAAGTAACCCCGGTCCATCTGACCGAGCAGATCCATGAACCGCAGGAAAATAACCGCCCCTGCAGGGTCGTCCTCAGTGAACCGATGCTCCCATGCAGTAGACAGCGCCTCACTCTGGTTCGCGGTGAAGGGTGTGGAGGATAGATTCTTAGATTGACTCCTCAGTGGCGTCACTCCACCCAGTCAACAGAGGCACGATAGTAGGCTCCACATCACCCCGTTATTACCTCCACCCGCAAAGTTGGAGGAGGTTATGTATTCACCGATGTTTGTTGGTTTGTTTGTCCACACGATATCTCCAAAAGTTCTCAATGAATTTCAATTATGTTTTGTGAAAGGGTGGGCCATGGGCGAAGAAAGAATTTATTAAATTTATACATTGGATCCGGATCCGGATCAGGATCCAAGGTATCCCGTACAGTATCTCCAAAAGTTCCCAGTGAGTTTCAGTAAAATTTTGTGGGTCAAGGAACATTGATTAAATCTTGAGGTGGATCCAGATCCCATGGATTCCACACCATATCTCCACGGATCTGGATCCGGATCCTTTTTAATGGCAGTGGCGTTGACGGAGATACACGCTGTCTGAGTACTTTTTACTTTGGCTATATGGTTACCACCGAGAGTTGTAAATGGTTTCTTTGGTTGCAGGAATCATTAGACTTGCCACTTAATACAGAGCCACCTGCAGTGGAAATAAAGAGTAATAAAAGCGACAAGAAAGATGGGAGAAACAGAAGTGGGCAGACATAGAAAAAGAATTTTAAAAATCATAAAGATGGAGGAGAAGTAGGCAGCACTACATTAAATGAGTGGATGATGGTCACCACCAGCTACCACCTGCAAATGTGGGTTTGTTTATAGAAGTAATGATCCTTTAGATGGTGGCATTTGTAAAAATGATAGTAGTGTGGGAGGCTTTGACGGCAGAGAATAGTGGTCTGGTCTAGGTTGCAGATAAGGCTTTAGGTGTGTGTGTGTGTGTGTGTGTGTGTGTGTGTGTGTGTGTGTAGTTGTAGCTGTAGTCGTGTGCGTGTGGGTGGGACAAGAGAGGACTAGACACACATGAGGCCTGGTACGGGTTAGAATCCACATTAATAATACCTGATTGAATACATAAAATAAACCAGACAGCCTTGAAGAGAAAGAAGTCTAGCCATCTGATACCCAACCACACTTACTGGCGTGGAATTAATGGAGGGCGACAGAGAGAAGTTCTATCTATCTATTGCCAGACGCCTCAATCCCGTTTGAGATGGCCACAAACAAATCGCCTCCAAGTCGCCCTGTCCCCCGCCATTTCACTGCCCTGCTCCCAACTCACACCCCTCTCTCTCATATACCTCTCCACCCCATCCCTCCATCTCATCCTCGGCCTCCCCCTCCCTCTTCCCCCCTCCACCTCACTCACATACACTCTCTTCGTCAGTCTTTCACCCTCCATCCTCTCCACATGGCCAAACCACCTCAGTGTGTTCCTCATAACGCTTCCTATCACATCCACACCACAACGCTCCTTTATATCCTTATTCGTCAGCCTGTCTCTCCATGTGACTCCACAGGCTCCCCTTAAATAACTCATTTCCACTGCTCTCACTCTTGACTTGTGTCCTTCCAACAACGTCCAAGCTTCACTTCCATACGTTAGAGTTGGTATCACAAGACTGTCATGTAGTAACTTTTTGACTTCCATGCTCACTTTCCTATTTCTTATCACTGCTTTCAAAGAACCAGCAACCTTTCTTCCCTGCTGTACCCTTTCAAGCACTTCACCCTCCAAACCTCCATCCTTACTCATCACACTACCCAAGTACTTAAACGTATTCACATTTTCCAATTCCTCACCATCCAACCACGCTGTACATTCACTGACTTCACCTCTCTCAAAGACCATCACTTTACTCTTCCCTACATTCACCTTTAGATTCCGTTTCTTACACACTCTCCCAAACTCATCCACCAAGCCTTGCAGCTCCCCTTCGTCATCACTCAACAACACAGTATCATCTGCAAACAACAGTACAGGGAGTTTCCAAACACTATCCTCTCTCACCAGGGCCACTCCAACATCCACTACCCTACCTTGTACTTCTTTTATTACCCCATCCATGTACAGATTGAACAACCATGGAGACATGACACATCCCTGTTTCAACCCAACTTTCTATCTATCTATCTATAGCCCGACGCCCTAATCCCGCAAAGGGTGGCCGCAGACAAAACGCCTCCAAGTTGCTCTGTCACCCACCATTTGACTACCCTCCCCCCAACTCACCCCCCCTCCCTCATATACCTCTCAACTCCATCCCTCCACCTCATCCTCGGTCTACCTCTCCCTTTCCCTCCCTCCACCTCACCTACATACACCCTCTTAGTCAGTCTTTCATTCTCCATTCTCTTCACATGTCCAAACCACCTCAGTGTATTTCTCCTAATCTTCTCAACCACATCCACATCCACCCCACAGCGTTCCTTCACTTCTTCATTCGTCAACCTGTCCCTCCACGTCACTCCACATGCTCCTCTCAAGTAACTCATTTCCACTGCTTTCACTCTTGACTTGTTCCCCTCTTGCAAGGTCCATGCCTCGCTTCCATACCTCAGGGTAGGGATCACAATACTATCATGCACTGACTTCTTAACTTCCATACTCACCTCCCTATTTCTCATCACTGCTTTCAGTGTACCAACGACCTTCCTTCCCTGCTGTACACGTTCACGCACTTCATCCCCCAAAGTTCCATCCTTACTCATCACACTACCCAAGTACTTGAATGCACTCACTTTCTCCATATCCTCACCATCCAACCTCACTGCACACTCTGTGACTTCATTCCTCTCAAACACCATAACTTTACTTTTGTTTACATTAACTTTCAGATTCCTCCTCCTACACACTGTCCCAAATTCATTCACCAAACCTTTGCAACTCCCATTCATCTGCACTCAACAATACTGTATCATCAGCAAACAGCAACACCGGAAGCTTCCAAATCTCACCCTCATTCATTAGAGCCACCCCCACATCCACTGCCCTACCCTGCACCTCCTTTACAACCCCATCCATATATATATTAAACAGCCATGGAGACATCACACAACCCTGTTTCAGTCCCACATTGAGATCAAAGAACTCACTCAGCTCACCATCCACTCGCACCGTAGACCTAGCTCCCTCGTACATACTCTTCACAGCACTCAACAATTTCCCCTCCACTCCATATATTCTTAATACCTACCACATACCTTGCCTATCTATTCTGTCATAAGCTTTCTCCAAGTCCATGAAGGCAGCATACACTTTCCTTCCCTTCTCTAGATACTTCTCCACTAAACACCTTGGAACAAGTATCTGATCTACACACCCTTTTCCCTTCCTAAATCCCCCTTGTTCTTCTCCAACTAGCTCCTCTGTCATATGCTTAACCCTATCAATGAGTATTCTACCATATATTTTACCAGTCACACTAAGTAGGCAAGTACCCCTATAGTTACCACATACTTCTTTCTCTCCTTTTCCTCTGTATAAAGGAACAATTATACCTGATTTCCAGTCCTCTGGAACCCTTCCCTCTTCCCAAGCCAATCTACACAACTTCCATATCCACTCCACAACAATCTCACCTCCATACCTAAGCATTTCACCACACACTCGATCAATTCCTGGGTCCTTTCCCAACTTAATATTCTTCATCGCTTCCACTACTTCCGCCCTACTGATCTCTTCCTCCCTCCTCTCATCTCTTCTTCTCCCAGCCATTCCCCAACCACTTATACTCGCACTGCTCTCACTCTCCACATTCAGCAAATCCTCAAAGTGCTCCTTCCATCTTCTCAGTTTCTCTCTCTTCTCCACCAACAATCTATTATTCCTATCTTTCACTCCCCTACTATTTCCCCTTTCACACTGCCTTACTTTCTTTACCTCCTTCCAAAACAGTTTCTTACTCTCCCTCCATTTCACACTCAGATTCCTCCCAAACTCCTCATCCACTTTCTTTTTACTCTCCTTCACCAGTCTCTTAACCTCCCTTCTCCTGCTCACATATACCTCTCTCTTCTCTCTCTCATCTTCTCCCCTTCCTCTACTCGCTAACCATTCACTATATGCCTTCTTCTTTTGTTCCACAGCTCGTTTCACCTCATCATTCCACCATGCTGTCCCTTGCACACCCTTGCATCTCCTCCTCACTCCACAAACCGCCTCACACGCTGCGCCTATCTCTTCCGTGAATATCTTACATACGTCTTCCACCCCTTCCATCTGCTCTAGCTCATACCTTCCCAGTCTTTCTTCCACTATGCTCTTATACTCTGTCATTTTCTCACTATCTTGCAATTTCTCCACTCTTCTCACAGGAGTTGCTTCCTCCTGTCTTCCCCTTCGTCTCCTCAACCACTTTCTTTGCAGCTCTACCTTGGCCATCACTAAGTGATGGTCCGAGACTCCATTCCCCCACCCTCTCCACACTCTTGCATCCAACACTTGTCTTCTCATTCGCTCATCCACACACACGTAGTCTATCATTGCCTTTCGTTCAACAAGTTCACCATCCATCCTCCTCATTACTTTCCATGTATACCTGTGGATCATCTTATGCCGAAAGTAGGTGTTGGCTATTGCCAACCCCTTACAAGCACAGATGTCCACCAAAGCACTTCCATTCCCATCTACGTCAGCTGGCACACCCCACTGACCAACCACTCCATCCATTCGTACATTCCCAACTTTGCCATTCATGTCTCCAATCAACAGCACTCTCTCGCTCCTCTCAAACTTGTCCATACACGCTTCTGCACTCGCCCAAAACTCATCTTTCACTCTTGCCACGCAATCCTCTGTCAGGGCATACACACATACAATCGCCCACGCTTGTATACCTACCTTCATCCTCACCCATACAATCCTTGCACCCACAGTTCCATACTCTCTTATATTCTCCTTCCACTTCTTGCTTATCATCAGACATACTCCCTCTCTTGCCCTCTCATTTTCATTGACTCCCGCACATATACCTAAACCATATTCCCATTCTCTCACCCTTTCACCTTTCCATTTAGTTTCAGTCAATCCACATATATCCACTTTTGCATCCTCAAGCACCTGAACAATCGCTCTCTCTTTCACTTCATCATTCACTCCTCTTACATTCCACGTTCCCACCCTAAGAATGTCCTTCGTCCGTTCCTTAGTCGTCAACGTATGGTCCGTCCGGGTCCGAGGCGCTTTGTTCGCTTTTTTAGTTAGTTCTTTTTACGGGGTGGGGCACTAACCCACCACCAACCCTTTTAGTCGCCTCGTACGACAAGCAGGGATACTGGGGGAGTATTCTTGAAACCCCCCTACCCCCAGGGTATTGCATCTTTTGACAGCAATCCATATATAAAAATAAATTTACTAAAAAAAAAAAAAAAAAAAATGCTTTACTTGTTAGAAGAAAACACACATATATATGTAAATACATGACCTTAACAATTAAGAATGAAAATATGCTTTATACAAAACAAAAATACAAAACTAGTTTATGCTCTACTCAAAATAATAAAGCCAAGGGTAGAATCAAGACAGTATTATATCCTCCTTGTGAAAGCCATCCACACGCACTGCAGCCTTCGCACCATCGTACATACTCTTCACAGCATTCAACAACTTCCCATCTACTCCATATATTCTTAACACTTTCCACAATCCTTGTCTACCCACCCTGTCATATGCTTTCTCCAAATCCATGAAAGCCGCATACAACTTCTTTCCCTTCTCTAGAAACTTTTCCACTAAAGATCTAAGAATGAATATCTGATCTACACAACCTCTTCCCTTCCTAAAGCCTCCCTGTTCTTCTCCAACTAATTTCTCTGTTCTTTCTCAAACTCTGTCTGTAAGTATCCTACCATACACTTTTCCTGTTATACTAAGAAGACAAATGCCCCTATGATTACCACACACTTCTTTTTCCCCTTTTCCTTTGTACAAGGGAATAATTATACCTGACTTCCAATCCTCCGGGACTCTACCTTCCTCCCAGGCCAATCTGCACATCTTCCACATCCATTCCACTACTATCTCTCCCCCATGCTTCAGCATTTCACCACACACTCCATCAATTCCTGGAGAGAAGTTAATCTTGGAAAAAAAAAAATATATATACTACCCTTGAATTAGGTGACGTAGGAGACTTATGGTATATCCTTGCTTTCTCCAGACGATTTTTCTTCGCTTAGGAGGGCTTCGTAGTAGTGAAGGGGTTACTGAAGGATAAATCTAATCCCTCAAGTACAGAAGGTATCTATAAAGGTGAGTAATGTCGATATAGAGATCAAATGAAATAAGATGCATAATACATAATACGTAACACGAATACATAATACACCATCTAACTCAAGAGAATGATGATGAAGATGATGATGATGATGATGATGATGATGATAATGATGATGATGATGATGATACTATATATTGATCGCAGAATGCCGTATTGTTAGTATATTCTTTCTATACTTCCTTCACTACAACTTGGCCCAGATTTTCGCCATTATGCAGCTTACTTCACGTACCTCAGTGTCAGGAAAGGACAGTACTGTGACTCTCTTTCTGCAGCACTTCTTCGTAACTAGCATCATATTCTAGTGTTACTCTTCTGTTATAACTCAGCATTCAGATGGAGGGGTGGCAATTTTAGGCCAAGGTAAAGTGAACAGCGTACATCCAGACGATTATATGCACTTAGGGAAGACCTTTTGTAATGGAAGCTTTATCTCAACCCCCCTAGGTCGAAAAATCCCTGCAAAACTTAATGAAATCGTCTGGAATTATATATAGTGAAATATATTCAGCGTCTCTCTCTCTCTCTCTCTCTCTCTCTCTCTCTCTCTCTCTCTCTCTCTCTCTCTCTCTCTCTCTCTCTCTTTCCAGTCGAGTATAGTCAGCTTAGAAATTTCATAAGGGGTCAGACATTGCCTTCATTTGCCACTTAGCTGCTAGAGATTATTTCCAAGTTGACTTAGGTCGCTTGGAGATAGGAAAAATAATAATAATAATTCGTCATGTGATTGAGGTGGTTAATGAGAAAAATAATTGTGGTGGTGAGGCCTTGAGGGTGAGAGATTGGAGGGTGAGATGTGTGGGATGATGGATGAGTGGTGAGTAATAATAATAATAATAATAATAGTAATGATGATGATGATGATGATGATGATAATAACAATAATAATAATAATAATAATAATAATAATAATAAAATAGTAATAATAATAATAATAATAATAATAATAATAATGATGATGATAATGAGGAGGAGGAGGAGGAGGAGGAGGAGGAGGAAAAGGGGATAAACTAGGAAGAAGGAGAGGGAACAAGGTGAATGAGAGGAGGATGAGAAAGAGAAGATAAACATAGAAAAATAATGAAAACGAGAATAATGTAAACAAAGGCTAGGAGAGAGAAAATGACACATACTGTACAAACAGAGCGAAGAGAGTTACAGTGGTGCATGTAGAGGAGGAAGAGGAGGAGGAGGAAGGTGAGCGAGGAAGGGAGGAGAGAAGTGAGGAGGGAGGAAGGGAAGAGGAGGAGAAGGAGTGAGAGAGTGAGTGGAGGAGGAAGGATAAAGAAAAAAGAAGAGAGTTACGGTAGTGCATGCAGAGAAGAGGAGGAGGACGTGGGATGAGGAAGGGAGGGAGGAAGAGAAGAACGAGTGAGGAGGAGAAGGGATGAGGGAGGGAGGGGGGAAGGAGGGTTGAGGGAGTAAGTGACGGAGGTAGATAAGATGTGAGGGAATGAGGAGGAAGAAGGAAGAGGAGGTGAGTGAGGAAGGAAGGAGTGTTGAGGGAGTGAGTAAAGGAAGTAGAGAAGATGTGTGGGAATGAGGAGGAAGAAGGAAGAGGAGGTGAGTGAGGAAGGAAGGAGTGTTGAGGGAGTGCGTGATGGAGGTAGAGAAGATGTGAGGGAGTGAAGGAGGCGGAAGAGAAGGAGGTGAGTGAAGGAGGAAGGAAGGAGCAAGGAAAACTAAATTCATCTTGTTAGAGTTTGCTTCTAGTGAACAGGTTTGAGGTGGCCTTCGCTTTTTGCCCCCAATATTATTCACACCAGCACCCCTCACGCCCTGGTGGGGGAGGGGTGGAGGGAGGAAGGGAGGGAGGGAGAGGTCAATGATGGTGGGAGGGAGGGAGAGTGGCATGAAGAGAAGGGTGAAGGGAGAGGTGAATCAGAGGTGACAGAGAGGGAAGGTGGAAGAGATGAATGAAGAGTGGGAGAGGGGAAGAGAGGTATGAATGAGAGGAGGAAAGGAGAGAGGGAAATAAGGAGAGAAGGAGGGGAGGAAAGAGTGAATTAAGGGAGGGAGGAAAAGTGAATATAGAGACAGGTGAACAGAGAGATGGACGTAATGAAGCGAAGAAGAGAGGGAGGGAAGGGAGGGTGGCGTGAATGGAGGGAGGAAATGCTTAATGAAATGTATGAAAAAATAAACATCATGGAAAGGATGAAGGAATGCAGTCAGAGGGAGGGAGGGGAAAATGGAGGGAGCTAGGGAGGGAGGGAGGGAGGGAAGGTGAATGAAGCGAGGGAGAGGGGGAGGGAGGGAGGAATGGAGGGGTGGAAGTGGGGAGGGTGGATGGAAGGGAGTGAGGGAGAAAAAGACAAATGCTTGGGTGGAGGAAGAAGGTGACTGAGGGTAGGAGGCAGGGAGATTTATTTATTTTTTTTATTTATATATTTTTTATGGTGGGGGGGGGGTTCTTGGAGGGTAAAAAGGGTGAATGCAGGGAGGGAAGACAGGAAAGAGGAAGAGAGAGAGGAGAAAAAATTTTTGTGAATGGAGGAAAGGAAGGGGAAGGAAGGGGGATATGTAGAGGGAAGAAACAGTGAATGGAGAGAGAGAGAGAGAGAGAGAGAGAGAGAGAGAGAGAGAGCAGAAATTTAAAAGGATGAATACAGGGATATAAATGAAGAGAGGAAGGTTGTGAGAATTTGAATGGGAGGAAAGAAAAAAATCAGCGGAGAGATGAAGGAAAAAAGGAGGGAGGGAGGGAGGGAGGGAGAAAAGGAGGGAGAGAGGGAGGGAGGGAGGGAGGGAAGGAGGGAGGCAATTAGAAGTGAACAAAGGGAGGAAAGGAAACAAAAACTGGATGATGATTGACAGAATGTGGCAGTGAGAAATACTGCACATAGGTACAGGGTGGAGGAAGAGAAAGAATGAGTGGAGGAATGAGGGAAGGAAGGAGGGAAAGAAGGAGAGAGAGGAAGGAGAATAGAACAGAGGGAAGGAAAATGAAGGAAGGAGGGAAGGAAGGAAAGAGGAGGAAAGGAAGAAGAAGGAGAGAAAGGACGGAGAATAAGAAAAGAGGGAAAGGAAATGAAGTAAGGAGAGAAGGAAGGAAACAGGAGGAAGGAAGTAAAGAAGGAGAGAAAGGAAGGAGAATAAGAAGAGAAGGAAAATCAAGGAAGGAGGAAAGGAAGGAAACAAGGAGAGAGAGGAAGGAGAACAAGAAAAGAGGGAAGGAAAATCATGGAAGGAGAGGTTAATGAAGGGAGAAGTTATTAAGACGAGGGAGAAAGGGAAGGAAGGAAGGAAAGAAGGAAGGGGAGAGGGATGAGAACAGGGAGAGAAGGAAGGAAAAAGGTGAATTGAGAGTCTGGAGAAGTTACTGAAAGGCAGGAAGGCAGGAAGGAAGGAGGAATAAATGGAAGTAAGGCGAGAAGGAAGGCAAGAAGGAAGGAGCGAGAGGTGAAGGAAGAAAAAAAAAAAAAAAAAGAAAGGATGAATGAAAGGAAGAGATGAGGGAGAGTAGAGAAGATGGAAGGTGGGAGAAATGAATCAGAAGTTGTAAATGAACAAGCAAAAAAAAAAAGATGTAAGGGAAGGAGTCAAGGAAGGACGTAGTAAGAGGGATTAAGAAACTGGAGAGAGAGAGAGAGAGAGAGAGAGAGAAAGAGAGAGAGAGAGAGAGAGAGAGAGAGAGAGAGAGAGGAAGGAATTTAATCAGGAGACAAGATAATCACCTCATCTTTTTTTGCTTGTTTTGTCTTCTTTTTTTTCTTGTTGGCACCATTTTTCTTTTTTTTTTTTTCATTGTTTAATTTTTGCATTTTCTCCTGTTCTTGTTTTTGGTCCTTGCCCATTTTTTCATGTTGGTGATAATTTCTTTCTTAGTTTTCCTTTTCCTTGCTCTCTCTCTCTCTCTCTCTCTCTCTCTCTCTCACACACACACACACACACACACACACACACACACACACACACACACACACACACACACACACACACACACACACACACACACACACACACACACACACCTCTTTGACCTCTTTCACCCTGTCACTTGTTACCTATTTCATTCTGTCACCTCGTACACCCTATCACCCCTCCCACCCTGTCATCTGTTTGCTCTCATTCCCCCTGTCACCAATTATCTCTCACCCTGTCACCTATTATCTCTCACCCTGTCACATGCTGTCTATCTCTCATTTTGTCTCCTGCTATCTGTTTCTCACCCTGTCACCTGGTAGCTGTCTCTCACCCTGTCACCTGCAACCTATCTCTAACTCTGCCGCCTGCTATCTCTCACCCTGTCACCTCTCTCACCTGTCATCTGCTACCTGTCTTTCACCCTGTCACCACCCCTTCCCCTGGTCTTCCCACGCCCCTGCACCCCATTCACGAGAGAGAGAGAGAGAGAGAGAGAGAGAGAGAGAGAGAGAGAGAGAGAGAGAGAGAGAGAGAGGAAGAAAACTATCCTTTCTTTTTCCGTCTTTACATTTTGAAATTGGACGAAACTTTGATAATATTCTAAAGTTACTTCTCATGTGTGTGTGTGTGTGTGTGTGTGTGTGTGTGTGTGTGTGTGTGTGTGTGTGTGTGTGTGTGTGTGCCTCTCGAATTTATTAGGTTGGGGTGAGATCTTTCGAGTTAGGGGACTTAGATAAAGCCTTATTAAATCTCTACTTTTGAAGGCCATTTTGAAAATTGATTTGAATAATCTGGCGGTGGCTGTAATAAATTTTAAAAAAGGACGTCGTTGGGCTGAAGAGGTTAAAAGAAAAAAAATGTAAAGTCTGAAGTTATAGCTACTCAAGTTCACCAGACACACTGAGGTAAATGGAGAAGTGTCACTAATTCTTGTAATCCCCAGAGTTATTATATTATTTCTCGCTACCTACAGTCTGCGTTATTATTATAATCAGGAGAGAAGTTTTGAGCTGGGGGGGTTAATGTATAGTCTTCATTATCGTTTTCACTACAAGACACTTTCCCAGACTGAATAAAATCGTCTGGAGGCAGCAAGAACAATACACAAACCACGTCAGTGAATAGATTACGTTAAAGCCGAATGTCGTCGATCGTGACCCTTCAGTACTGCTTTTGTTGACTCTGCATTTGGCGAGGCTTTTTTTTTTTTTTTTCTGTTTTTCTCTGCTTGTTTTTCCCTCACTCTCATTTTCCTTTAGTTTTGCTGGATCATGAGGTGGTGCTTGCCTTAGTTTTTGGAGAGTGTGCTAACGGTGTGCTTGATATGGGTGTGTTTGTGCCTGTATTTTGAGTGCTTGTGGTTGTATGCTGTATATTTAACACACTAGACGGTGCACGTGTGGGTGTTGGTGCTGGGAGGTTTAGGACTTTGAGGTATGGCACATGCTTTGACACACACACACACACACACACACACACACACACACACACACACACACACACACACACACACACACACACACACACACACACACACACAGAAAAACATGAGAAGTATGATTTTGTGTGGCGATAATTTAGCAAGACAGATGGGAATATTTAATACGGGTGGAATTTCACAGTCATGGGGATAAGCCAGAGAGTTAGACGCTTGTACACTGTAAAAAAAAAAATAAATAAATAAATAAAAATAAAAAAAAGGCTGGCACAGTTACCCGTAGAGAAGAAGCACCAACCCATGTAGAAGCCACGTCACTGCCTAGAATGAGATGCCGTCCTGCCTCACCCCTCTCTCTCTCTCTCTCTCTCTCTCTCTCTCTCTCTCTCTCTCTCTCTCTTCGCCCAAGGAAAGTGCAGAATATTCCCAATTTTCTCACTCTTCCTACAAATATAAGTTACGAGGAGGAAAAATAAGTCACCTGAGAAAACGAAACTCATGCCATTGTGTTTTACGTCAAAGAAATAGAAAGGAAAGTCAAAATTTTCTCCTTTCACCCCCCTCCCCCCAAAAAAAATGTTACGACAGAGAACCAATTTTATATATTTGAAAATCACACCAAATTTGCTTTGTGTTCGCAAATTTTCTTGAGTTTAAATTTTGAAAAGGACTGCTGGTCTGTACAGTCAAAGAAACGGCCATTTTCCCAATTCTGTCTGAAGAAAATGTACAACGGACGAAATACAGTGAAAAACCTTATCTCTTTTAGTGTGTGTTTCAGATAGTTTGAGTTTTTCCGCCATGTATTCGTCAGTATTTGGGAAGATGCTTGCGTCTCTGTACCTCTATCTTCAGTCGCACAGGTTCCATGGATTTTACAATGGAACTGGAGTGAATATGAAAAAAAGGAGAAAAAAAGAAGAAAAAGAAGTAGAAGAAGAAGAAGAAGAGGAGGAGGAGGAGGAGAGAAAGGAAGAGAGGAAGGAGGAGGAGGAGGAGGAGAATAAGAATAAGATGAAGAATAAGAAGTAGGAGAAGAAGAAGAAGAAAACCCAAGCGATTTCTGATGAAAGTAAAAATATATGAATATTATTAAACATCCGTGGTAAATATACGGACCCATGGCCAGGCACACTTATGGCCGTGGAATCTGGAAAAATTACATTATTTTTACTTTTAACTTGGCCTAAAATTTGCTCTATCCTTATCTTGAATGGTGAGCTGTAGCAGTGAATGAATACTAGAATATGATGCTAGTTACGGGGAAGTTCTACGGGAAGGATGCAAAGCCTTAGTATTGTCTGAAATCAACACTAGAATATGATGCTAGTCCCGGAGAAGTGCTACGGAGAGGATGCAGAGCCGTATTATTGTCTTTTTCCGTCACTGAGCCACATAAAATAGGCTGGAAAAGGACGAAAATCTGGACCAAATTAAGATGAAAGAACTATAGGTCGGTGACAGGCTAGGAGACAGGTACACACGTCTTTAAATAAAATGGAAAGGTAGGTACTGAGAGGGTTACATATCTACCTATTCCTCTGTCGTCCAACCCCTTTTTTTTTTTCATCAGGAACGTAGGTGTCCTGGGCTAGGCTTCTTAATCCGGACATGTAAAGCGAGTGCCAAGCCTCCTCCGCCTCTGAGTGGCATTTTGTTAGTAATGAACCTCAATCACTCGTCGGACATAAAAACCCTTCGGTCCTAATCCGGTTTGAGCACCGTAACCCACATAACCACCAGGCGTCAAGGATTAAATGTCTATGTATTGCCAGACGCCTTAATCCCGTAAGGGGTAGCCACAAACAAATCACCTCCATGTCGCCCTTTCCCCCGCCATTTCACTGCCCTGCTCCTAGCTCACACACCCCTCTCTCATATATAATCCTCTTCGAGAATTATAACCTACCAGATTAAACAAACCTAGAGAAATATATATGAAAAAGTACAACGGTCTACTAATATTATACATAAATATTATATAAGATGGTGAATGAAACAGGGCAGTGAAAAAGTTTAAGATAAAATGGAGCGTTGAAGGACGCAGAAACATTTGTTATTTTGGAACTCCACCCAGTGTAATAAATCAATCAGTTAGTCTCAGGCAGGATGGGAGGGTAAGCTATTTTCCTCTCTCTCTCTCTCTCTCTCTCAAATTGCTGACTCAGTCCATTTATAAGGAGTCTTTACAAATCTAGGTTATAGTTAAGGAGTGAGTATTTTCAGCTGGAAAAAATCGTCTATCTTTTTTTTACTCTTTCTCTAAAATTGCCACCTTTCAGCCTTGATTCCTGAGTTGTAACAGTAGATTGGCCCTAGAATGTGGTGCTGGTCACGAAGAAGTGCTATGGAAAGGATGTAGAGCCATAGCATTGCCCTTTTCTGCCAGTGAGCTATGTGAAATGAGCTGCAAAAGGACTGGGCCAAGTTAGAGTGGGAAGAATATAGTTGGAATAATTTACAAGAATAAATGGGAGAGTGAGAAGGATTGTGGTGGCGGTATTAACACTCTCAGGCTCCAGTGATGCATCGTAGAGGAAGAAAATCGTCTAGCGTTAGTAGAATTAAATGCTAGAGAAGGCGCTACCATGAAGGGGCGAAATATGAGATGCTGGGGATATCGTAGTTACTGGACAGGAAAACGAGTACACACACACACACACACACACACACACACACACACACACACACACACACACACACACACACACACACACACACACACACACACACACACACACACACACACACACAGAAATTCATTAACGTTAGCCAGTCCATATTTATTTGATATTGTTTTCCCTTCTGCCTAGCGAAATATATAACAGGTATTCCGGGCAGACTTTAGAACAGCATTTATTTACCTTCTCGAGCTTGAAAGTGTATATTAAAGTCCTCGTTAATATTTTGTGTTCATTCGTACTAGACACAGAGGAGGCTAAGGTAGATTGAATATTACTTCTCCTCCTCGTCCTCGTCCTCCTCCTCTTCTTCTTCTTCTTCTTCTTCAAATATTATTATTATTATTATTATTATTATTATTATTATTATTATTATTATTATTATTATTATTATCATCATCATCATCATCATTTTTATAACTGTAATGAACACTTATCCAGGAAATTCGTCAACCAGTTCACTGCAATAATTCTCTTATTTCTCTATGCCTTCACATATATAAGATTTTTTGAAGACAAGGAATTAATTTACTGTAAAGCCATCACAACCCCCTTCCACATCTGATACAGTCTTAAGTACATTAATATCGCCTTGAAGAAGCAAGTATAAGACAGATTACGTCCGTGGGTGGAAAAGATTATGAGAGCCTTGATAAATACGATCTTGGGAGCATTGTTTTGAAAATGATTGGGTACAATGGCAGTGGATAAAAAAAATTGATAAAAAAAGATACAGATATTAAGTGATGTATTTAGTGGTTCCAGGACACGCCCTCATTATCTTCTTCTTCTTCTTCTTCTTCCTTATCTTCTTCTTCTTGTTCTTCTTCTTCTTCTATCTATCTATCTATTGCCAGACACCTCAATCCCGTTTGGGGTGGCCACAAACAAATCGCCTCCAAGTCGCCCTGTCCCCCGCCATTTCACTGCCCTGCTCCCAACTCACACCCCCCTCTCTCATATACCTCTCCACCACATCCCTCCTCATCCTCGGCCTCCCCCTCCCTCTTCCCCCCTCCACCTCACTCACATACACTCTCTTCGTCAGTCTTTCACCCTCCATCCTCTCCAGATGGCCAAACCACCTCAGTGTGTTCCTCATAACGCTTCCTATCACATCCACATCCACACCACAACGCTCCTTTATATCCTCATTCGTCACCCTTTCTCTCCACGTGACTCCACAGGCTCCTCTTAAATAACTCATTTCCACTGCTCTCACTCTTGACTTGTGTCCTTCCAACAATGTCCAAGCTTCACTTCCGTACGTTAGAGTTGGTATCACAATACTGTCATGTAGTAACTTTTTCACTTCCATGCTCACTTCCCTGTTTCTTATCACTGCTTTCAAGGAACCAGCAACCTTTCTTCCCTGCTGTACCCTTTCAAGCACTTCACCCTCCAAACCTCCATCCTTACTCATCACACTACCCAAATACTTAAACGTACTCACATTTTCCAATTCCTCACCATCTAACCTCGCTGTACATTCACTAACTTCACTTCTCTCAAAGACCATCACTTTACTCTTCCCTACATTCACCTTTAGGTTCCGTTTCTTACACACTCTCTCAAACTCATCCACCAAACCTTGCAGCTCCCCTTCGTCTTCACTCAACAACACAGTATCATCTGCAAACAACAGTACAGGGAGTTTCCAAACACTATCCTCTCTCACCAGGGCCACTCCAACATCCACTACCCGACCTTGTACCTCTTTTATTACCCCATCCATGTACAGATTGAACAACCATGGAGACATGACACATCCCTGTTTCAAACCAACTTTCAAAGAGAAAAATTCACTTAGTTCACCATCCACACACACTGCAGCCTTCGCACCATCGTACATACTCTTCACAGCATTCAACAACTTCCCATCTACTCCATATATTCTTAACACTTTCCACAATCCTTGTCTATCCACCCTGTCATATGCTTTCTCCAAATCCATGAAAGCCGCATACAACTTCTTTCCCTTCTCTAGAAACTTTTCCACTAAAGATCTAAGAATGAATATCTGATCTACACAACCTCTTCCCTTCCTAAAGCCTCCCTGTTCTTCTCCAACTAATTTCTCTGTTCTTTCTCTAACTCTGTCTATAAGTATCCTGCCATACACTTTTCCTATTATACTAAGAAGACAAATGCCCCTATGATTACCACACACTTCTTTTTCCCCTTTTCCTTTGTACAAGGGAATAATTATACCTGACTTCCAATCCTCCGGGACTCTACCTTCCTCCCAGGCCAATCTGCACATCTTCCACATCCATTCTACTACTCTCTCTCCCCCTTGCTTCAGTGTTTCACCACACACTCCATCAATTCATGGGGCTTTCCCCGATTTGACTTTCTTCATTGCTTCCACAACTTCTACTGATTTCTTCCTGTCTTCTCACCTCCCTCCTTTTCCCAGCCATTCCCCAGCCACTTATACTCGCATTACTTCCATCCTCTACGTTCAACAATGCCTTAAAGTGTTCTCTCCATCTGCTCACTTTTTCTCCCTTCTCCACTAGTAATCTACCATTTTTATCTTTCACTCCCCTGCTAACTTCACTTCCACCCTGTCTTACTCTTTTCACTTCTCTCCAGAACATTTTCTTACAGTCCCTCCACTTTACACTCAAATTCCTTCCAAATTCCTCATCCACTCTCTTCTTACTCTCTCTTACTAATCTTTTCACCTCTCTCTTCCTTTCCACATATAACTCTCTCTTCCGCCTCTCAACTTCTTCCACGCCCTCATTTCTCACCCATTCATTGTATGCTTTCTTCTTTTGTGCCACAGCCTGTTTCACCTCTTCAGTCCACCACGCTGTTCCTTGCACCCCCCTCCGCCTTCTCTTCCTTCCACACACCACATCACATGCTGCACATATTTCTTCTGTAAATATCTTACACACACACTCCACGTCTCCCATCTGCTCCAATTCACATTTGCCCAATCTTTCCTCCACTTCTCTCTTATACTCTGCCTTTTTCTCATCCTCTTGTAACCTTTCCACTCTCCTTGCAACTACTCCTTCCTCTCGTCTTTCCCTTCTTCTATTCCTCCATCTCACTTGCATCCTAATTCTGGCCACCACCAAGTAGTGGTCAGAAAGTCCACTCCCCCAACCTCTATAAGCTCTTGCATCCATTACACATCTTCTCATCCTTTCATCCACACACACATAATCAATCATTGCCTTCCTTTCATTCAGTTCACCACCCACCCTTCTCATCACTCGCCATGTATACCTGTGGATCATTTTATGCCTGAAGAGGGTATTGGCTATCACCAACCCCCTCCCAGCACAAATGTCCACTAACGCACTCCCATTCTCATCTATCTCAGCAGGCACACCCCACTCACCAACTATTCCATCCACTTTCACATTACCAACTTTACCATTCATATCACCAATCAAAAACACTCTCTCATTCCTTCCAAACTTTTCCATGCACACTTCTACATTTGTCCAGAACTCTTCTCTTACTCTTCTAGCACGATCTTGCGTTGGCGCATACACACACACAATCGCCAACATTCTTCTTCTTATTATTTTTTTCTTGCTTTCTTTCTTTCTTATTCTTTCATTCTTTCTTCTTCTTCTTCTTCTTCTTATTATTATTATTATTATTTTTTTTTTATTATTATTATTAGTTATTATTGTTATTATTCTATGTGGTGTTGTTATTATTATCATGGAGAGAATGGAGAATGAAAGACTGACTAAGGGGGTGTATGTAGGTGAGGTGGAGGGAGGGAGAGGGAGGGGTAGACCGAGGATGAGGTGGAGGGATGGAGTTGAGAGGTATATGAGGGAGGGGGGGTGAGTTGGGGGGAGGGTAGTCAAATGGTGGGTGACAGAGTGACTTGGAGGCGTTTTGTCTGCGGCCACCCTTTTGCGGGATTAGGGCGTCGGGCTATAGATAGATAGATAAATAGATAGTTATTATTATTATTATTATTATTATTATTATCATCATCATCATTATCATTCATTTCTTTCAAACAGAGGAATTAGCAGTCGCTTCTCACTATATGCAAGTGCGTGCCGATTGATCCCAAATTTCGTTCCCCTTAAGAGAGTACAAATGTATACTCGCAAACTGCAAATAGAATCTTAGGTTACTCTCACAGTGCCCCGGTCAACAGTACTCCACCCTCACCTGCTATCGTCTGTCTTAGGATCGTATACGAAGTGGATCTGGGAATTTAGTAACGCCTCTTCTTTGGCGATTTTTTCTGCACATTAATCCTCCTTGTCCATTTGTGTGTTATTGATGCTAAGTTGATGTTAAAACGGTATGAGTAGGAGACGAGAGGGGAATAATTCGTAATATGCATATCCATCCATCCATCCATCCAATCCTGTGTTGCCCCATGAGGAGCGTAGGAGCCCGGGGTTAGGCAAGTTGGTCCTGACATTTAACGTGAAAGGGACCAGCCTCACTAATCCCTGAGTGGCAGTACGTGAGCAATAAACCCCAAACCTATAAACCTATACAGGCTCAGTCCGATTGGAGCGCCGTAATTACCCACTAAACCACCAGGCGCCATAAGTTGGTTATATGGTTACCACCTAGCGTAGTAAATGTTCCTGGTGTACAGGAAACCATTTGGCTTGTCACTGACTGTAGAGTCATCCACAGACAGAAGGAATGGGAAAGAATGAAGGAACGAAAGACAGAAGAGGGAGTGTAAAGTCACCCGTAGGCAGAATGAAGTGGAAAGAAAGAAGGAAAGAAAGACAGAAGAGGAAGGAAGGATGAGAGGAAAGGGTAGACACCTAAAGCAGCACTACATCGAGTGAGCGTCCCCACCTGCCACCAGTATGCATATCCAACTCTCAAAAATGTACGAAACGGCAGGAAAGATTTCGCAACATTGTATGGTGCATCCAGATTTGTGAGGAACTTCCACCGTCAACATAATTATCACCGTCATTATCATCATTATCGTCATTATCATCATCGTCATTGTCATTGTCGCCGTCATGACCTAAAAACAAACGCTTATGTCACCTATCTCCATTTTGACTTGGCGATTGTTTTATATATTCTCAGCTGGATATTTTTGGCGATAATTATAGATCTTTATGGTAACAAAAGCCTTTACATAATTCTCTTTAACATCCGACCCTTCAAGCATGACACTGCATCCGTTCTATCCCACTTCACTTACGCTACTCCTATAGTCTGTCCACCTCAACCTGGCAGAGATTTTCGTTCTTTTGCAGCTTATTTCGCGTAGCTCAGTGGCAGAATGGGTCAGTCGGTGATTCGCTCTACATGCTTTCCATATCACTTCCCTGAGATTAGCACCGTACCATGTAGTACTGATATCTCGTTATGTCTCAGCATTTAAGTTGGGAAGATGACAATTTCAGGTCGTTAGGCGTACCATCCACTCACTCACTGTAATGCAACCTAAAGGCGAGCCTTTGGTGAGTGACAAGCCCGATGGTTTTCTATAATTCACGAAACTATTTACTACGTTGAGTGGTAACCATATAAGCAAATGTCGCCTGGAGGTGTTGTGAGTTAAGGCGCTTCAAACATATGGCGCTCATAAAGGTTTACATCAGGGATTACTGAGGTTTATTGCTCGCATAGTGCCACTCAGGGGAGAGTGTGGCTGGTCACCCTTGCCTTAAATGTTAGGACTGAATAGCCTAGCCCCGGGCCCTTACGCTCCTGATAAGGCAAAAAAGGATCAGAATATGGATGAACTGAATATATTGGGGAAGTTAATCTAGATTGTAATATAAAATGGAAAGTAATTTAAAAACAATAATTATAAAATAAAGTAAAATAAGCAAAAACTGTGAGTAATCCCTGGGGCGTGGTGGTGAAGGCGGTGAGGAGGAAGTGGAGGGATAAAAATGGTGGTGTGTGTTGTGGTAGGGAGGGTGTTGATAACCTCCACTGCTGCTGTGTTGACTCACCCTGCCCTGCTTACCCCAGCACACACACACACACACACACACACACGCACGCACGCACGCACGCACGCACGCACGCACGCACACACACACACACACACACACACACACACGCACGCACGCACGCACGCACGCACGCACGCACGCACGCACGCACGCACGCACGCACGCACGCACACACACACACACACACACACACACACACACACACACACACACACACACACACACACACTCCACAGTTGACCGCGAAAATGTGTATGCGCAAGTAAGTATATGTGCATGTGATTCTGTGTGTACCGTGCAAGTATAATGTGTGTGTGTGTGTGTGTGTGTGTGTGTATGAAGGGAGAGGCCAAAGGGGGAGAGGTTACAGTGCTGGGTAGTGAGTGAGGGGAGAGAAGGAAAGAACAGGAAGCAACAGGAGGGGAAGCAGACGGAAAATAACTGTAAAGGGGAAGCATTTGGAGGGGGAGGAGGGAGGCTAAAACGAAAAATAAAAGTAATGGTTATTTTGAATCAGACTTGGTTGAAAGGAGGGTCACCCAAGGAGTTGCGTTACTGATTTTTAACACAATAGGTCAAAGGTCAAGATCATAAGGTATGGTGAACTTTAGCAGTTTTTATCCATTTTACACCAAATTTTGTGGAAAGATTCAGGGTAAGGCACGGATAAAGGAACTCGATTTTGAGAACATTCAAGCAAAGGTGAAGGTCAAAGGGAAATGTCAAAGGTCAAAGTCACATGGAAAGATCGGCTCAGTTTTGGTTTGACTTGGGCCAAAAATTTGTGGTTGTGTTGAGGGAGGGGGATGCCAGGGATGAGATGGAGGGATGGAGTGGAGAGGTACAGTATATGAGAGAGGGGGCTATGAGCCGGGAGCAGGGCAGTGAAATGGCGGGGGACAGAGCAACATGGAGGCGATCTGTTTGTGGCCACCCCTCACGGGATGAAGGCGTCTAGCAATAGATAGATAGATAGTTTAGGGTCCATACAGAAAAAAAAAAAATCGCTTTTTAGAGCAATCACTCGAAGGTCAAGGTCACAGGGCAATATCAACACTTCAGTCCTTAGACCAGTTGGTTTGCGTGGGTGTTGCTTTTTGTGAGTGCTCCTTCTTGTATTATATTTTCCTGAGGACAGTCCATTTGATTTTGCTGCAGCAAGTGGAAGTGGCTAAAGAAAGAGAGGTAAAAGAGTGAAATAGCAGTGGTAATGGGAAGAACAGGAGAGGAGGAACTAAGGGATGAAAGAAAGATGTGGTGTTAACGGAAGTAGGGAAGTGAAGGAAGTAAAGAAAAAATCTGAGAAGAGAAGGAAAGGCACGAAGGAAGCGACGTGACGGAACGGTAAAACGAATGAAAATGAAAAAGAGGAGAGGAAATAAGAAGATAAGAGAATTAGTACAAATTGATCACAAGAAAAGGAGAAAGACATAAAAGCGAATAGGGTAGAAGCAGGCTGAGATAATTGGCACATAACTTACAGAAAAACAGGGGAATATACGTAAGGGTGAGAGAATATAAGTATCTAAGTAGAGGAAGATGCATGAGGAGGAACAATCAAAATGTTAAAAGGAAGGGAGAAGGAAAAGAAAATTAAGGCAAGAGACCTAGTAGTACCTAAAGAATGAAGAGGAAGTGTGGGAAGGAAAAGTTAGGAAGAAGAGTAAAAACTACGGAGGACGTCATGGAAAAGAGTAAAGGGGAGAAGCAAGTAAAAAGAGAATAAAGAATAAGAGAGTCGAGTGATAAAGACAGGAGATGAGATCGCTAAGACGCCAAGGGAAGAGTTAAAATTACGGAAGACGCTATTGGAACAAATTAAAGGGAGGAGAACCAGATTGAAAAGAGAATAAAACGTAAAAGAGGAGGGTCGAGAGTGGTAAACAAAGGAAACGACATAGCTAAGGCACCGAACATGACAGAGGCGGAGTCGTAACATTACAAACACAACATTATATTTATACAGACAGCATGAAGTATCAGAGAACCTGTTACAGCACAAAGCAACACGAGCTTATAGTAAGATATATCACGACATGTAAGACGGCCCACATGAGCTTCACAGATTATCAGCTGCTTCAAAACTCGTACATGGCCTGCAGTTGTGTTGATTTGATATATTGTTATGTCTCCTGTAGTATAATTTATTCGTTGATCTTCATATGGCATGGTGGTTGCCAAGGGTTACGAATATTTTATAAAGACAGTACATTGCCGTGAAGGATATGAAAACAGATACACTGGTCAGAGCAGTACCTTTCGTTCAGTGAGAGGAATGATAGCAATCGTACATATAAAGGGCAGTGTTCCTTGCTTGCGTGGGTCAGTCTTGTTACATAATGGCTGATTTGTACGCTGCACAGTTCACCACGGCACTTCTATCAAGTTCCATAACCCAGAGATTTCTTGCTAGGACATCCTCCCACATTTTCCATGGTCTGTCAGCAATTATTCTCCCATCCACACATCTATACAGAGGCTCACCCAGTTCATCTCACGTATTCTCTCCACGTATTAAAACCACCTCACCCTGTCAGTGCTCATCATCTCACTAACACTCAGTACCCCAGCGTCTTCTGCATCTTTCTGTCACTCACTGGGGTATTATCATAACCAATTCACTGTTCTTATTCACTGTGTTCAAATCTACCAATGTCTTAATTCTCTGTTGCCCGTTTTTCACTCGCGAAATACCTCTGTCTGTCTCCATCTGATTGTCTTTCTTTATCTGTATCTGTATTTATTATTCACAACGTCTTCAGGTACTCAAAGTCAAGCCGATAAATCCTAAAGGTGTCGTCGAAGCCAGTAAACACATCATCACCCCCTCGTGAAATTTAACTCAAGGACAAAAAAAATAAAAAAGTCACTTGATCCACTCTCATCATGGCGGACACAGACCCCCAATCATCTGCCATCTTACCCCGTGACGTCACACAGGGTACGCTGACAGGAAAGTGTAGGTATTTTCACCAGCAAAAGAGATGAGTGATTTTTCGTGTCCTCTTTATCTTTTCATCGATTACTCCTCCTTTGCTGATTACTTTTTCGGTGGTGAGCGTACTGGTCTTGCGATGTGTATGTCCTGTCTAGAAGTGGTGATAAAATGTGAGTATTGGAATATGTCCTTTTATATGCTTGTATGTGTTTCCATCTTGTATGTTTTACCCTTCACGTATACAGACTGGGGTCCGTATTCTAGAAGGAAGCTCCCTAACACCTCCTCCCAAGCGATTTAATTTGTTTATTGCTCCTTACTATCCTCATCCTTGTCAATAAAATCATTCAAATACCACCGTACTCAGCATAAGTAATATACAAAGGGATATTAACCAGCCATATCCAAAAATAATTCGCTAAGGAAGAGGTGTTAGGGAGCTTCCTTGACCAAGCCATTACGACACTAATTTTCGCATTCAAACACCTAGTCGCCATTCGTACATTGCCAGTATGGGGAAGGGTTGAATTCTGGCTATTACTTTCCCGCCGGGGAATACGACACTAATTTTCGCATTCAAACACCTAGTCGCCATTCGTACATTGCCAGTATGGGGAAGGGTTGAATTCTGGCTATTACTTTCCCGCCGGGGAAAAAGTCCTGAGTCCTGCAGTAGACGATATGAAAAAGAAGAAAGAAAGAAGAAGATGAAAAAGATGGTGATGATTATGATGATGAAGAAGAAGAAGAAGAAGATGATGATGATGATGATGATGAACAAGAAGATGGCGATGATGATGATGATGATGATGAAGAAGAAGGAAGAGAAGAAGAAAAAGAAGTGAAGCCTGTGTTTCGTAATCGTGTTCCTTTAACCCTCATCACTCCACAATTCCGCCTCCTCACACACAACTGGTCATGCACAAGGCGTCCCTCAAGTGTCACCTATACACGAGTGGCCCTTGAGTGTAGTGCCCGGCTCCCTAACACCTCTTCCTTAGCGAATTATCTTGCTGTCTTACGTTACTGTACTCTTCCGTGTTTCTTACATCATTCTACCATCGCCATACTTTGCATAAGATACAAAGGGATATTAACCAGCCAGATCCAGAAATAAATCGCTAAGGAAGAGGTGTCAGGGAGCTTCCTTAACCGACGAGAATTCGGGTCTGGGTTTAATTTCCATATTCTCGGCCTTTAAGAGAGCTTCCTAACACCTCTTCCTTAGCGATTGATTTTTGGATGTTGATGGTTAATAGCCTATCGAATTCATTCAGTTTAGCAAAGCCCCTGGTAGTGAAGAAAATAAAAAATGCATAACTACTTGTACAGTTCTTAAAATCAACCTTGAATTAAGGTGACAAGGAAACCAAGAGAGAGCGAGAGAGAGAGAATGTAATCGGCTTAAAAGGCTAATCAATTCGTATTCACCAAACATTATTATCCTTTCTTTACACTAACTTAGTCTAAAAATCCCTCTATACTCTTTTCACCCTAACTTGGCCTAAAATTGCCTTCTCTTCGTCTTGAATGCTGAGTTGTAAGAATAGCCTGACGCAAGATTATGATGCTAGTCACAAAGAAGTGCAATGGAAGGAATGTAGAGCTGTAGCATTGCCTCTTTCTGCCACGGAGCTACGTGGAGGAAGCTACAAAAGGACGAAAATCTGGACTGGAGTAAAAGCAGTATTAGTTACTCATTTATGCGCCGTAAAATATAGATAAATATTAGTAAACCGCAGTGCATGATTCTTACACACATTTTCCGGACTTGATTTGGTCTTAATTCCAGGCGGGCCTTCGTGTATAGTAAGACTTACATACACCCAAGCAGTTTACAGTCTTCAGTCATATAGGCAAAGCAGTGAGTCTACAAATATATGAAACCGGTTAGCATGAGAGCGTATTTTCCATTATTTTGTATTGGCCACAGAGGATATATTAAATTTGGGGAGACTTCTTTTTATAGGATTTAGAAAACCCCCTACCCCCTGGGGGTAGGGGGGTTTTCAAGAATACTCCCCCAGTATCCCTGCTTGTCGTAAAAGGCGACTATAGTCTGACAGATCGAAACGTAGGGTTTTGGTGGAGTCACCCCCTCCCTGCACTGTTGCCACGTTTCCGAGCTGACCTCTCCATCAGCGATGACCTTGACACTGTTTCCCTCTTGTGATCTCCGTTTTTCTAATACCCCCTATACCCCTACCCCCAACACCCCCTATACCCCTACCCCCAACAACACCCCCATCAACAACACCCGCTATACCTCCACCACCAACACCTCCTATAAATATAGACCCCCACCATCAACACCTGTATAATAATTAGCCGTTGATAATTGCTATACTTTTATTGAGAGCATACATTCTACCCTATTGCTCAAACTCCCTAATCTTACAATCCCATCTGTCTTAATCCTTCCCACTGCCTTCGTTCCTAAATCCCTTAATTGATCTATTTTTAACCTAAGTGTCCCCACACCTTTAAACCATTTACCTCTCTGTCACTATTCTCCACCATATGTATCAACTTGTATTATATTGTGTATAGAACTTTCATACTGTATGCTGTACTACTGTATAATGTATAAGAATACCCACTGTTTAGTGGAAATAAAGTTTTATTATTATTATTATTATTATTATTATTTCTCTCTCTCTCTCTCTCTCTCTCTCTCTCTCTCTCTCTCTCTCTCTCTCTCTCGCTAGATTTTGTTATGTGTCATCCATGGTTTTTTACTTCCATTTTTATGTATGGATTATAATTTTGACTTTATTTCCGCACCACCCTTGAGGTAAAAGTCACGGCGCGTTTTTTTTATAGAGGTTTCCCAATAGGCCTAAATCCTGTAGGGGGTTGGTGACCTCCCACAGCGTACACACAAACACGTGTCGCGTGAGTGCTGCCACCCCAGAGCTGTTTGATATATTTATTTTAATTATGAAAGGATCGCCTCTTCCCACTTTTATCCCTTCAAATTTTCTTGCAATTATACTTGCTAAATTAATTAGCAATGTTAGAAGTGTTGGGGAAGTAAATAATAATTAGAATATTTTTAGAGCAACACTGCTAAATTTTTATGCCACGTTTCTCTATTATCGTATAATATAGTATGCAGAATAGTTTTATTCTTCCTTGATACATGTCAGCACTTTCATTACAGTTATATTAGTATGAGTTATGTTTATGTATCATTCCTACTACACAAACCACAGGCGTTATACATCGTAGGGTTAGGAAACATGGCAATAGTGTAGGGAGGGGGTGACTCCACCCAAACCCTATGTTACGAGGAGGAACACTATAAAAGGGTTGGCGGAGGATTAGTGCCCCTCCCCGGAAAACAACTAACTTAAAAAACAAACAAGAAGCCTCGGACAAGGACTGACCAAACGATGACGACCCAGGACCGGACAAAGGACTTGGTAATGAGTACATGGAATGTAAGAGGAGCGAATGATGAGGTGAAAGAGAGAGAGATTGTCCAGGTGCTTGAGGGTGCGAAAGTGGATGTATGTGGAATAACTGAAACAAAATGGAGAGGAGAAAGTGTGAGAGAATGGGAGTATGGATGGGGTATATGTGCAGGAGTAGATGAGAATGAGAGGGCAAAGGAAGGAGTGTGTATAGTTGTGAGTAAAAGATGGAAGAAGAGCATAAGACAGTATGGATCAGTTGGGTCAAGGATTGTGTGGGTAAAGTTGAAAGTTGGAATACAAATGTGGGCGATTGTGTGTGTGTATGCGCCAACGCAAGATCGTGCTAGAAGAGTGAGAGAAGAGTTCTGAACAAATGTGGAAGTATGCATGGAAAAGTTTGGAAGGAATGAGAGAGTGTTTTTGATTGGTGATATGAATGGTAAAGTTGGTAATGTGAAGGTGGATGGAATAGTTGGTGAGTGGGGTGTACCTGCCGAGATAGATGAGAATGGGAGTGCGTTAGTGGACATTTGTGCTGGGAGGGGGTTGGTGATAGCCAATACCCTCTTCAGGCATAAAATGATCCACAGGTATACATGGCGAGTGATGAGAAGGGTGGGTGGTGAACTGAATGAAAGGAAGGCAATGATTGATTATGTGTGTGTGGATGAAAGGATGAGAAGATGTGTAATGGATGCAAGAGCTTATAGAGGTTGGGGGAGTGGACTTTCTGACCACTACTTGGTGGTGGTCAGAATTAGGATTCAAGTAAGATGGAGGAATAGAAGAAGGGAAAGACGAGAGGAAGGAGTAGTTGCAAGGAGAGTGGAAAGGTTACAAGAGGATGAGAAAAAGGCAGAGTATAAGAGAGAAGTGGAGGAACGATTGGGCAAATATGAATTGGAGCAGATGGGAGACGTGGAAGGTGTGTGTAAGATATTTACAGAAGAAATATGTGCAGCATGTGATGTGGTGTGTGGAAGGAAGAGAAGACGGAGGGGGGTGCAAGGAACAGCATGGTGGACTGAAGAGGTGAAACAGGCTGTGGCACAAAAGAAGAAAGCATACAATGAATGGATGAGAAATAGGGGCGTGGAAGAAGTTGAGAGGCGGAAGAGAGAGTTATATGTGGAAAGGAAGAGAGAGGTGAAAAGATTAGTAAGAGAGAGTAAGAAGAGAGTGGATGAGGAATTTGGAAGGAATTTGAGTGTAAAGTGGAGGGACTGTAAGAAAATGTTCTGGAGAGAAGTGAAAAGAGTAAGACAGGGTGGAAGTGAAGTTAGCAGGGGAGTGAAAGATAAAAATGGTAGATTACTAGTGGAGAAGGGAGAAAAAGTGAGCAGATGGAGAGAACACGTTAAGGAATTGTTGAACGTAGAGGATGGAAGTATAATGCGAGTATAAGTGGCTGGGGAATGGCTGGGAGAAGGAGGGAGGTGAGAAGACAGGAAGAAATCAGTAGGATAGAAGTTGTGGAAGCAATGAAGAAAGTTAAATCGGGGAAAGCCCCAGGAATTGATGGAGTGTGTGGTGAAACACTGAAGCATGGGGGAGAGAGAGTAGTAGAATGGATGTGGAAGATGTGCAGATTGGCCTGGGAGGAAGGTAGAGTCCCTGAGGATTGGAAGTCAGGTATAATTATTCCCTTGTACAAAGGAAAAGGGGAAAAAGAAGTGTGTGGTAATCATAGGGGCATTTGTCTTCTTAGTATAATAGGAAAAGTGTATGGTAGGATACTTATAGACAGAGTTAGAGAAAGAACAGAGAAATTAGTTGGAGAAGAACAGGGAGGCTTTAGGAAGGGAAGAGGTTGTGTAGATCAGATATTCATTCTTAGATCTTTAGTGGAAAAGTTTCTAGAGAAAGGAAAGAAGTTGTCTGCGGCTTTCATGGATTTGGAGAAAACATATGACAGGGTGGATAGACAAGGATTGTGGAAAGTGTTAAGAATATATGGAGTAGATGGGAAGTTGTTGAATGCTGTGAAGAGTATGTACGATGGTGCGAAGGCTGCAGTGCGTGTGGATGGTGAACTAAGTGAATTTTTCTCTCTGAAAGTTGGGTTGAAACAGGGATGTGTCATGTCTCCATGGTTGTTCAATCTGTACATGGATGGGGTAATAAAAGAGGTACAAGGTGGGGTAGTGGATGTTGGAGTGGCCCTGGTGAGAGAGGATAGTGTTTGGAAACTCCCTGTACTGTTGTTTGCAGATGATACTGTGTTGTTGAGTGAAGACGAAGGGGAGCTGCAAGGCTTGGTGGATGAGTTTGAGAGAGTGTGTAAGAAACGGAACCTAAAGGTGAATGTAGGGAAGAGTAAAGTGATGGTCTTTGAGAGAGGTGAAGTTAGTGAATGTACAGCGAGGTTAGATGGTGAGGAATTGGAAAATGTGAGTACGTTTAAGTATTTGGGTAGTGTGATGAGTAAGGATGGAGGTTTGGAGGGTGAAGTGCTTGAAAGGGTACAGCAGGGAAGAAAGGTTGCTGGTTCTTTGAAAGCAGTGATAAGAAACAGGGAAGTGAGCATGGAAGTCAAGAAGTTACTACATGACAGTATTGTGATACCAACTCTAACGTACGGAAGTGAAGCTTGGACATTGTTGGAAGGACACAAGTCAAGAGTGAGAGCAGTGGAAATGAGTTATTTAAGAGGAGCCTGTGGAGTCACGTGGAGAGACAGGCTGACGAATGAGGATATAAAGGAGCGTTGTGGTGTGGATGTGGATGTGATAGGAAGCGTTATGAGGAACACACTGAGGTGGTTTGGCCATGTGGAGAGGATGGAGGGTGAAAGACTGACGAAGAGAGTGTATGTGAGTGAGATGGAGGGGGGAAGAGGGAGGGGGAGGCCGAGGATGAGATGGAGGGATGGGGTGGAGAGAGATATGAGAGAGGGGTGTGTGAGTTGGGAGCAGGGCAGTGAAATGGCGGGGGACAGGGCGACTTGGAGGCGATTTGTTTGTGGCCACCCCAAACGGGATTGAGGCGTCTGGTAATAGATAGATAGATAGATAGAAAAGATGTGTATATAGCCCCTCCAACTCTCAAAAATTTCTGTAATAGTTATAGAAATCGTCTGGGGTGGCGAAAATGAAATGTATATATAAAAAGGAAAAATGACCAAACTGAGAGGATTATTAGGTGCGAAATACGTGCTTCGGTTGGTGTAATTAATTTCTCTTTTATTTAATCATGCGTGACTTATTAAACAGCTCATGACCGCGACAACTCTAGAATGATGCCCCACCTAGCTCCAGTCGATTTTATGAAGGTGTATGTGTGTGTGTGTGTGTGTGTGTGTGTGAGAGAGAGAGAGAGAGAGAGAGAGAGAGAGAAGAGGAGGTGTGGTGTGGGACAAGAGACCGTGGGCCAGGAAGGCAAGGTCCTCCCGTCTGGCTGAGTGTAGGCTGACACACACACACACACACACACACACACACACACACACACACACACACACACACACACACACACACACACACACACACACACACACACACACACACACACACACACACACACACACACACACACACACACACACACATTGCTTAAACTCTCACCCTTACCTCCACCCGCTGTGCGAAACACACACACACACACACACACACACACACACACACACACACACACACACACACACACAATCTCTCTCTCTCTCTCTCTCTCTCTCTCTGTACAATACACACAGCGAGTCAAAAAAAAAAAATGAAACTAAGGTCTGAATGGTTTTTTTTAGGCGATAACAACCATGAAAGAAAAAAACATCAATGAATTATAGTGAAAAAGAGATAAATTTCACTACTCTCTCTATCTACCTATTGCCAGACGCCCCAGTCCCGCAAGGGGTGGCCACAAACAAACCGCCTCCACGTCGCCCCATCCCCCGCTACTATTAAAAATTCAAAAAAAGAAAATCATGTAATACGTTCTTGTTTCGCCTGACGTCATTCATTCATACATCGTGAACCGCAGAAAATGTAGTAGATATAAGGGGATACTAAGCTATTTTTCAGTAGTAAGTTCTCTGAGGATGGAGAGTGAGAGACTGACGAGGAGAGTGTATGTTAGTGAGGTGGAGGGGGGAAGAGGGAGGGGGAGGCCAAGAATGAGATGAAGGGATGGGGTGGAGAGGTATATGAGAAAGGTGGGTGTGAGCTGGGAGCAGGGCAATGAAATGGCGGGGGACAGGGCGACATGGAGGCGATTTGCTTATGGCCACCCCCAACGGGATTAAGGCGTCTGGCAATAGATAGATAGATACTTATTAAGCTTTTTTTTTTCAGTAGTAAATTCTGTATCGTCACCAGTCCAAATCTCAGCCGTAATAGAGCTACAGTTATTGATGGTCGTGTGGGGGAAATTGTCTCCCCATTACTTGTCCTTCCCTCATAGTTTTCCCATAAGATCGTCGGTATTCGTAGCTGTGTCGTGGTTGGGAATTGCGTTGGTGTTGATACGGCATTTATTACCTCAGAATTAGCCCATGTTCTACCTTCTGTTTGGCACATTCTTAGTGGATATGTACAGAGAGAGAGAGAGAGAGAGAGAGAGAGAAGTATGATAGTGGTGGTGACGCAAGTAAAAGTGTACAGAGACAAACAACAGAGGAAGAAGGCTAGAAGGTTTTGATTAATTCCTCACAACTACACGAGAACCATTAAGGCAGTGAGTTAATGTTTGCCAAGTCTCGATCTTTCCGTAGGCCACGACACGGAACAGTCAGGTGTACAATTCAAGTCCCTGTTTTAGTTCCAGTTACGAATAGGCTGGGGTTAAAAAAAAAAAAAAAAAAAAAAAAAAAAAAAAAGCATACCCAAAGATCTCATGGCCAGCTCAGGAAAAGGAGCAAGGGGAGTGAAGTATGGTATTGGTGCGTGGTGAGAGGGAGATGGGGGGAGGATGGGGGGCATGGGAGGGAAGGAGAATGGTGATAGGTGAGGGGAGGTGGATGGGAGTATTGGAGAGGAGAAGATGATGATTTGGGGGAGGAGGAAGAATGAGGTAGGGTAGGCGGGAGGGATCGGTGATAGGGGAGGGGGAAGCATGGGGTAACGGAGAGGAGAGCGAATAGGGGAGGGGGAGGAGGATGAGGGGTTGGGGAGGGTTAGGGAGGGAGAGCCAGGATGACGTGTGGCAAATTGGTCCCATACAGCTGAGTCCTCCCTCTGGCAGGACTCAAATTACCACACTCGTTTGTCTTTTTTTTTTTTTTTTTTTTTCTTTTACCCATTCATTCAGTTCATTTGTTTTAATTCTTAACTTCATTCTGCACCCTATCGTTCAGTGTCTCTTTGGTTTTCACATCTTCTCAATTTTTTAGCTTATTCTTTCGACCTCCAAGATATTTTCGTACTGAGGGGATTAAAAATAGTCTTAGATTAATCCCGGGGTTAAAAATAGTCTTAGATTAATCCCGGGGTTAATAATAGTCTTAGATTAATCCTGGGGTTAAAAATAGTCTTAGATTAATCCTTTTAATACGAGAAGCGTTTCCAAATCGAATTAAGATGTCCCCAAGTACCAAGATTAAAAATTACGTCCACTGAATGGGTTGATTATTAATAAATATGAAAATAAAGACTATTTCTCCCTTCCCCCACACAAAAGGAAAATAAAAACTTCTCTATTATTCTGTACAGTAAATCTAATATTCATCACTTCACTCACTTTACATAACAAAAAACGTATCACAAATTAATACTTTTTTTGTCTGTTAGCGGAAGGTTAATATTTCTGTTTTATCAGATTTTATGTAATTTTAATCACTCACTTTACATAACAGATATCATCACAAATTAGCACTGTTTTCGGTGTTCGCAAAAGGTAAATATTTCTGTTTGATACTCCAGATTTTACGTAATTTCCATCACTTCCCTCACTTTGCATGACAGAAAACAAATTAACATCTTTTTTCTGTTAGCAAAAGGTAAATATTTCTGTATGATGCTCCAGATTTTACGTAATATCCATCACGTCAGCCACTTTGCATGACTGAAAACTTGCACTGAACGAAGAGCAATCCCGTAGCCATGCGAAGGACAATTGAGAGATGGCAGTCTTCACATTCCTAACCACCAGTAAAATTGCCGCAGCGTTGGCCTCAGTGGCAGCGAATCCTGGTTAGAAATAGGATGGGGAGTACGTGAACCCTGTGGCATCCATTCCACTGTCATTTTATCATATCACTCGTGTCTAGTATTGTGACCTTGGAGACATTTTTTTATTTTCTTTTTACCAGGGGTCTTTATCGTGCCTGACGTAGGATGATTTTGTTCGTCGTCGTCGTCATCGTCGTTTTTGTCATCGTCCTCAAAATCCTCCTTATCACCATCGTCATCGTCATCATCATTCTAACACTCTTTCCCTTTTTATAGTTAGAGTGAAATAGAATCCAGAAACAAGAACAGAGAAATTACAAAAACAGAGGAACTGTTAACATGTCCAGTGAAATGGGCCACGCAGTCATCCACGCATCAGTCAAGTTCACGGAATCCTAAATTTACCTCACAGGCCTAACCATCTGCACATTGTTACTTCTTAGATGGGCTTCATATCCACCTGTCAGATCGTAACTGTCATGTTAAAAAGGGAGGATGCCAAACCCTTTTCATCGGCTTCTCCACACATACGTCATTCAAGCAGCTCGATCCTCTGTTATTTCCCTAATTAACCTCATCCTCAGTCTCCATACCTTTGTCGTATACAGTATTAATTAACTATATCACCTCAAGTCTTTGAAACGCAGTGTCCAGGCATCTCGAAATGAATGGAAATCTCTCTCTCTCTCTCTCTCTCTCTCTCTCTCTCTCTCTCTCTCTCTCTCTCTCTCTCTCTCTCTCTCTCTCTAGCACATGTACATTATGCGTGTGAAATGGCGGGGGACTGGGCGACATGGAGGCGATTTGTTTGTGGTCACCCCTTACGGGAATAAGGCGTCTGGCAATAGATACGTAGACATTATTTTTACATCATTATTACTGTTTCCTAATAATTCCTTTTAGCTTAAGAGTCCACCCAGGTACTGAAGAGGTTAATGAAGTCTGTATTTAACCCCTTCATCTCGAGAACTCTCCCCTGGTTTAAATAAAATCGTTTGGTAATTGGAAGGTAAAGAGGTAATTGTACCTTTTACCTTACGTTCAACAAAATACACTTACCCAAATATCTACCTACCCATATATCTACTTACCCAAATATCTACTTACCTAATATATACTTACCCAAATATTTACCTACCCAAATACCTACTAACCCAAATATCTAGTTACCCAAATACCTGTCTACCCAGATACCTGTCTACCCAGATACCTACTTGCCCAAATATCTACTTATCCAAAAATCAACTTACCCCAAAATCTGCCCTAAAATTCCTCGTGCGTAAGGTAACCGGCCCACCTGCGAACCACATTCTCTCTCTCTCTCTCTCTCTCTCTCTCTCTCTCTCTCTCTCTCTCGGTGCACAGGACGAAACCACACCTGTTTCAATGATTATACATTTTTTTTATTATTTATACATTTTTCGTACTGTGCATGCATGAAGGAGCAAATTAATTCTAAGCTTCGGTAGGAATTATACATTATTTTAGATTATCATTCAGTAATCCCTTGAACCAAACTGTAGGGATTAAATTGGTACTTGCAGGTGATTTTATTCATTATTAACATTATTAAAGAAACCTGTCGTACTGAAAGGGTTAAGGAAGGATTTATTTAACCTCTTTAGTTAGAAAATCCTCCCCTAAGCAGGATAAATCTCACTTTTATTGGGGAGAGGTTAAGAAAAAGCGTCCATTTGTCAGAAGCGTTTCAAAGACCTACACTACTCCATGTGTTGTTTTCATATTAACCCCAACACTGCCTGTATAAATAAAACAACAGTATTTGTCCTTTATTTTTTCTTGACTGTCTTTTATTTCAGAGGCGAAGGTAATTTTGTTTATGTGCTTTCTCTGGCCAGGGTCAGGCGCGGGTCAGCAGTTTATTTGGCGTGTATTTTATTTTGTTTTTTTTAGATGGGGAGATTAGAGTTGGAAGGTGTGTGTGTGTGTGTGTGTGTGTGTGTGTGTGTGTGTGTGAGAGAGAGAGAGAGAGAGAGAGAGAGACAGAGAGAGAGACAGACAGACAGACAGACAGAGACAGAAGATGAGACAGATCAACACAATAGGCGCATTGAGACAAACAGGCAGTCAGAGAGAGAGAGAGAGAGAGAGATGTGGGGAAGGAGGAAGAGAAGCAGAGGAACCAAAACGGAGAGACCGAAATAGAATTAGACAGACGGACAGACACAATAAACCAACAGTGACAGACAGACAGACAGGCAGGCAGAAAGACAGACAGACAGACAGAGACAGACAGAAAAGCAGTATATTTATCCCCATCATTGTGTTTCATATTGACTGTTTGTGTCTGTTTACAAGGGTGTTGGTGTGGGAGAGTCTTGTGGGGGTTGGTGTGACTAAACGTTTGTGGGTGCTTCTCTCTCTCTCTCTCTCTCTCTCTCTCTCTCTCTCTCTCTGTTTACCTGTATGATTGCGTCTGGGTGTTTATCAGTTTGCTTGAGTGTGAGTGTTTGTAGTTAAGTTTTTTTCCGCATATATTTGTTGTGTTCTCGTCTCTGTTTATTTTCTCTTTATAAGCGTGTGTGTGTGTGTGTGTGTGTGTGTGTGTGTGTGTGTGTGTGTGTGTGTGTGTGTGTGTGTGTGTGTGTGTGTGTGTGTGTGTGTGTGTGTGCTAACTGTGAGTCCTTAAACCTTTGTGGCAAGTGATGGATCCTCTCGTAAACGTCCTCCATGGAAGTCCGGGGATGGAGAACAATAATGCTCCTCCATTCTGTTCCTCCCCAGCCAAAGCTCTCCAATAAATGCACAGGTTCGGGAATTGCTTTTGGGGTGAAGGCCTTTTATTGAGTCCCAGTTCTGCGTCCGATTTAAGAGACTTTTTTTTTTTTCTTTAGATGTACAGGTTCGGGGATTGCTTTTGTGGTGAAGAGTTTTTATTGACTCCCAGGTTTGTGTTCGATTTTAAGAGAGACTGTAGGCTTTGTTGCTTCCATGGTCAGTCAAAGCTTTCTAGAAAATGCGCAGGTTAAGAAATTAGTAAGACCTAAGAGAGACTTGGTGGAATGTGGTGGTTCTGTAGGTCTTGCTGCCTTTGTCTCTGGTCTCTGGCATGGTTTAGCTTTCCAGTAAAGGTTTATGGTCAGCAATTGCTTCTTTTTTTATTTCCAGTTCACTGTGCGCTTCAGAAGAGATTTTACAGTCTCTGATGTTGTTATATTTCTTGTTACATTTGGCTCTTTTTCCAGTGAATGCGGACTAAATTTCTTTTATGGTTCTCTACACCGTGTACACTATGCATTGCACTTTACCTGTAGGATTACCCCACAGAAACAGTTACTTACCTGTGATCTACGGCTCTGCTTAGCCAAACACACCGGGCTTAACAACAACAATATCATCAACAGCAAGAGCAACTCCCAACCTCTGCATCAAAGGAGGGGTATGCCGCAGAATCTCCCCTCATCAAATCTTACTCCCATTGTGATTCTCGTCTTTAATAACCCTTGTGCAGTCGAAACCCATTAATCTGTTTTAACTAACTCTCTCATATCCTGGCGAAGCAGAAATAGCCTCGATGCGTGACTGAGGGGAAGAAAGGCCTTTATTCCGAAACGTTAAAGTAACAAACAAACCCTGAAAGGCGACAGAACAACAGTGCAAATGAACCTGACGGATGAGTGACGGCCTAAAGGATGACTGACCGACCTCGCAGCGCCTTCCAGTAGTCGTGAAAATTGATTTGCATATTTCCTAGCGGTTGGCAGGATTAGGAAGTAGGAATGACAGGCAGGCAGCAGGTCAGTGTCAAAGCTGTGAGCAGTGACAACAGTATCATTACCTCTACTGTAACCCTATCGTGACATCACCCGCAAGTTCTCAGTGACAGACCTTTCATTACCGCATCTCAGCCGTGACATCTGCTGTGGGAGAGCAGTGACGGGCCATTAATAGAGCAGTGACAGCACATTTACCAGTTCAGTGACAGCCAGACGTAGAGCGGGACGGCAGAGTGATGAGGGGCAGGGAGTCTCACCGCCAACCTGATAACCCTTACCCCTCAGTGTGTGTCTGGACATCGGGGAGGGTGCAAGTTTGTCCTTCCCAGCTCCCGTTCACTCGTGCTGCCGCTGTTCTCCCCCACTCCACACTTGTTGGCAGAGTGTTGTTAGCAGCCTAATATTTTATGTTTTTCCTAGTAATTTCAATATGAACTGAAAGAAAATTGGCTTAAATATTCCACATTTTGGAAAAATTTGGTGTTTTTGCAAGTGATTTGATTTTGAACTTAGTGGCTAATATTGAAGAAGCATTTACATGGAAGTGGCAAGCAGTCTGCGTGTTCGACAACGATTTTAATGGAGACAGTTTGGGTGCACGTAGCAAACCTGAAGAGCTGAATCCTAATTGACTGGAAACTGGACTGTATCACCTTGTTACGGACGCCCAGCTGACTGGTTGTGAAAGCGTTTGATCGTAAAAGGACTAATGAAAACCAGTGATAAAGCCTCGATGTGGGGCGATGGGGTGTTTTTGTTCGTGCCAGGCTGGGAAAAAGTGGCAGTAGAAATCCATGCTAGATGTTTTGGAAATTTAATGGGGTATTTTGAGTGTGATTTAGTTTGGTGGTCGTGAGTGAGATTAAGATGGGAGAGTATAAGGCGGGGTCAAGTAAGTGTTAGGAGAATTATTTGGAGCCTCCGAAAGTGAACCAGAGAAAAATTACGAGAGAGAGAGAGAGAGAGAGAGGAGGGAAACCAAAAAGGAGATGAATCATTGTATTTGCTTGCTGAGTCGGTAGCTGCCAATGAATGCTAATCTGCCTTGTCTATATAGGGGTCAGTGGACTGGGAAACAGCACACTCAATATGGTAGCAACAGCAGAGACCCAACCCTGCACACATCTGCTCCCTGACACCTGTTCCCACCTGTGCCATGCGCCTCTGCTGTCCTAGGGCATCTGTTGAAGGGTGATCTGATTGCCACAAGATGCTGAGTGAGCGATCGGGAAAGGAGTGATTAAAAATGCTGCGATGGACTATGGTGCTTTCGTCCTCTCTTACGCTTCTACTGCTGGTGCCGGAGTTGTGCAGGGGTGGAAGTGGTGGCAGGGCCGTGAGTGGGGATGCAGGGGTGTGGATAGCTAGTGGCGTGGGTGGTGATGAATGGGAAATGAGTGAGGGAGGGAATGGGGAGGTGAGGGATAACAGGGACGTGAGGTATGGAAGGTATCGGTATAGAGTAACAGACAGGGAAAAACGGCCCTCTCACGGCAGCGTTCGACAACTTACAACCCCTGCCGCCACAGCCTTCCCCTGGGGCACGCGGCCTTTGCTACCCTCCTCCACTACTCGTATCATAAGTGGCAGGGGACAGCAGGGCAGGGGGACGTATAGTAATTGGGGTAGAGTTACGGGAGGGTATAACACAGGAGGATACAGTAGGGGTAGGGATAGAGTAGGCTACAGTCACAGTAGGGATAGGGTAGGATATGGTAGTCGGGATAGAGTTAGCGGAGGTCAGACGTATTATGACAGGACTACACACGGGTCTTGGGGAGGGCGGCACAGGATTAGGCATCAGGATAGGAAGACCTCGGTTAGGGTGCACGGGAGTCGTACCCACCACGGACGGACACCGGCAGGGGCAAGACCGACCACAGCAACGACCACACTGAGCGTACCTACCACATACTCGGACAAGCACAAGAACTGGCGTGGGTTGGTCGATGGTGAGTTACAGCCACTTTGTAAACTTTTCTGTCCAGTACTCACATCTCATTTATATATCAGTTACTTGGGGCTTCATTTTATAAAGAGTTTGGTCTATATTATAGTTGCTATTAAAAGTTTGGCTTTGTACTTTCTGCTACCCGAATGGCATTGTATTTAATCCCTAGGGTTAAGTCGAATACATAAATGAAAAAAAAAAAAAAAAAAAAAAAAGGACGGGGAAGATGACAAAACATGTGCCGGCATGTGAATAGTACCGAGTTCACCTGGAATCATGGACTCACACTGAAATCCCATTGTTAATTCCTTGGGTGCTTTACGAACACAACATGAAGCACACTACTAACTCGTCAGGATTTAATTGTGCACTCTAATAACTCGTCAGGATTTTATTGTGCACACTGATAATTCGTCAGGATTTTATTGTGCACTCTAATAACTCGTCAGGATTTTATTGTGCACTCTGATAACTCGTCAGGATTTGATTGTGCACCCTGATAACTCGTCAGGATTTGATTGTGCACCCTGATAACTCGTCAGGATTTGATTGTGCACCCTGATAACTCGTCAGGATTTTATTGTGCACCCTGATAACTCGTCAGGATTTTATTGTGCACTCTGATAACTCGTCGTGATTTTATTGTGCACCCTGATAACTCGTCAGGATTTTATTGTGCACCCTGATAACTCGTCAGGATTTTATTGTGCACCCTGATAACTCGTCAGGGCATCATTGTTTGCGGTATACCCTTCCCTTGTCACCCTACCTGTCCGTGTGGAAGCCTGGCATCTGATTTAAGACCATTTCTTTTGTTGATTATCATTATTTCTCATTCTCTTGATCTATCCTTGAGGAAGTGTGACGTATAATAAGCTTTAGTTTGTTCACTTTAACTTGGCGACTATTTTTGTTCTTTTTCAGCTTCTTTCTCGTACATCAATGACAATGAGACAATCCTGCATCTTTCCATCCTTTCCATAGCATAGTGTGTGTGTGTGTGTGTGTGTGTGTGTGTGTGTGTGTGTGTGTGTGTGTGTGTGTGTGTGTGTGTGTGTGTGTGTGTGTGTGTGTGTGTGTGTGTGTGTGTGTGTGTGTGTGAGAGAGAGAGAGAGAGAGAGAGAGAGAGAGAGAGAGAGAGACTAGCACCATATTCCAGCGTCAAACTTACAGTATGTTATATACAGCTCAGCGCTTTAGATGGAGAAAAAGCAATTTTGAGCCAAGTTAAGACGGATGTAGTATGGTATGAAACTATTAGATAATTTTCCCTGTATTGCATCCTAGCCTCTGCCATAGCAGCCCGGCATCTAATTAGTAAAATATCTTTTGCCTTTATTATTATTATTATTATTATTATTATTATTATTATTATTATTATTACAGTTTCGTGTCACCTGAGGCAGTTAATATAATACTGAATATATATATATATATATATATATATATATATATATATATATATATATATATATATATATATATATATATATATATATATAAATCATGTTTACTGAGAACATACAACAGTCTTGATTCGATTTGAACCTTCTACAGGGATGCGTGTAAATTGCAGACCACTAGCGGAGAGAGAGAGAGAGAGAGAGAGAGAGAGAGGAGGAGGAGGAGGAGGAGGGTAGGGAAACAGGAAGGTTGTGTGCAGAGTCCACTAAACACCATCATCATCTATGTATAATTCTCCCATGGGAACAGTTCTCGGCGCTGTGAAATTATAGACAAGCAGCACGGTATAACATTGCTTGTTACCCTTACCTTGCCAGCCTGCCCTTGCCCTGGCCAGCCCGGCATCTGGTCGCCCTGTAAAGCCTCTCAAGTCCACACCATCTTCCTTGTTTACACCCGGGGACAACTTTTCCTCCCCGCCTTATAAACAACCTCGTCCCCGATTTACGAATTTTCTTGGGCTGAAGCTTCGTGTATAGACGTTCATTCGTACTTTTTATACTAATCAGTACAATCATAGACGAAATAATTACGCAGAAAATGCGACAATGGAAAATGAAGCCTGGTAATATTTAAGTTCTTAGGAGACCTGTTTATCGAAAAAAAATATATATGAAAAAGAAAATAAATACGAATCCCAGTGCCTTCCGTTGCCCCCACCCTCCCGCCATTGTTTACTTTAGGTTTGGATGATTCGCAGGCCACATATATCGTCCTCCTCATTAGCCTCTTTTGTGCTGCCGGGAAATATGCTACATTTTTTCTCGGGGTTACGGTGTGGATGTTGACGTAAGAGTTTGGAGCGCCATATTGAACGGAAGGGCATGGCGAGGGACTCTGGGAAATTTTGCTACGTTTATTTTTTTTATCAAGGTTACGGTGTGGATGCTGACGTAAGAGTCTGGAGCGCCATCTTGAACGGAAGGGTATGGAAAGTGACACCGCGAAATATGCTCTCTTTTTTTTTCTTTTTTCCTCGAGGTTACGTTGTGGATGATGACGTAAGAACTTGGAGCGCCATATTGAATGGAAGGGTATAGCGAATGACACCGGGAAGTACGCTACATTTTTTTTTCTTTCCTTATCGAGGTTACGGTGTGGATGGTGATTCCAGGAGCGCCATACTGAGCGGAAAGGTGTGGCTAGTGATTAGCCTATTGTCTTCCCTTGCCCCTTCAGTGCGAGAGGAACCGGAAGCAAATCGTCTGGCCTTACTCAGAATAAAATAAATAAGGGCATACAGGAATGTGTTATTGTAGCAAATAAAGAATACAGTAGAATAATGTGGTAATTAGGAAATACAAGGGGGGGGGTTCTTTAATTTTTTCATTCCGTGGATGTATTTTCTATCCTGTTCTTACGTCCTTGGCCCGTATTCTTATCAGCCAAGGCAGCTCCCTAACACATTTTCCTAAGCGATTTGTTTTGCCTTTTATACCTTACTGTTATCTTCTCTTGTAAGTTCTGATATCCCCTCAATATACATACAAACGTGTACTGTACAAGGGTATTAACCAGTCATATCTAAAAATAAGTCGCTAAGGAAGAGGTGTTAGGGAGCGTCCTTAACTGACGCGAATACTCAGTGTAAAGGAGACATCTAAAGCGGTAATCTCGTGTGGTTAGGAAGGTTACTAACACCTCTTCCTTAGCGATTTATTTTTGGATATGGCTAGTTAATATCCTTCTGTACGTTATTAATGCAGAGTATAGTAATGAAGCTCCCTAACACCTCTTCCATAGCGATTTATTTTTTTATATGGCTAGTTGATATCCTTCTGTACGTTATTTATGCGGAGTATAGCAAGGAAGTTCCCTAACACCTCTTCCTTAATGATTTGTTTTTGAATATGGCTAGTTAATATCCTTCTGCATTTTATTAATGCAGAGTATGGCGATATTGGAATGATTTATGTCACACAGAAGAGAACAGTAAGGCGTAATAAGCAAAATAAATCGCTTAAGAAAAGGCGTTAGGGAACTACCCCAGCCGGTGAGAATACGAATCTAAATCTAACCGCCTGAGTTAAAAAGTTCCCTCCTAACTTAAACCCGGAAGTAGTCGGCAATATTAACCTTTTTAGTTCATTGACGTCTACCAATCCGGGTGGCCACAAACAAATCGCCTCCGTGTCGCCCTGTCCACTGCCATTTCGCCCCCTCCCCCCTCCCTGCAGTTCACACACATCTTCCCTCATATACCTCTCCAATCCATCCCTCCATCTCATCCTCGGCCTCCCCCCCTCACCCTCCTCCACCTTGCTCACATACACTCTCCTCGTTAGTTTCTCGCTTCATTGACGTACTGTTTAATATAGATTGGGTGGGAGAGAGAGACAGGTTAGAGCTTTCTTTTATTTCCTCTAACATTTCAGCTTTATTTCCTCTAATTCAGCTTTATTTCCTCTAACATTTCAGCTTTATTTCCTCTAACGTTTCTGGCTTTATTTTCCCTAACGATTCAGGCTTCTCTCTCTCTCTCTCTCTCTCTCTCTCTCTCCCAACATTTCCACTGATCTCATGTTATACCTTTTCCCTTTCCATATGATAGATTTTGAAACAGGTTAAGTACAAGAGAGGCCAGATATAAGCAACAATGAAAATATATATACACGTCATCGGTGTGAATGGGGGAAATTGTTAGGTCCTCGTGTGGAAGGGGTAAACTGACAAAAAAAAAAAAAACAATGAAAAGCCTTGTCGTAGAGGAGGAAGGGAGTGGTACGGAAGAAGGGGTGAAACTATCTGCGTGCTTTTCAATGGTGCCGCTCCAGCCCCGCCCCCACCCCCTGTGTTGCCCAGAGAGAGGGGTGGGGATGGAGAGTAAGAGAGAGAGAGAGGAGGAGGAAAAAAGGCCTCTCCCTCCCACTTAATCCTCCCAATCCTTTTCTTCTCTGACTAACTACCTTGCCTAACTCTTGCCTTGTCTTGCCTCACCCTGACTCACACCCTGCCTCACCTCTCACCCTGCCTCACTTCTCACCCTGCCTCACCTCTCACCCTGCCTCACTTCTCGACCTGCCTCACTTCTCACCCTGCCTCACTTCTCACCCTGCCTCACTGCACACCCTGCTTCACTTCACACCCTGCTTCACTCCTCACCCCTCACCATCCCTCATTCTTCACCTCTGATTTTCTACTTGTCTTTCACTCTCCCTTTCTTCCTCTCTCTCTCTCTCTCTCTCTCTCTCTCTCTCTCTCTCTCTCTCTCTCTCTCTCTCACGCTGTCTTCCATCTCACCTTACAGTTCTCCTCACCCTGCCTCAAATTTCACCCTCTGCACCCTATCTCACCTCTCATTTTACACTTCACCCTACCTCACCCTCCATCCTGCCTCTCCTTCACTCTGCCCTACCTGCCTGCTCACCCTGCCTTCACTTAAACCTTCCTTCACCTCACCCTTCTTCCCCCTCACCCTGCCTTCTCCCCTCTCTCTGCCTTCCCCCCTCACTCTGCCTTCTCCCTCACCCTGCCTTCTCCCTCACCCTGCCTTCCCCCTCACCTTGCCGTCCCCCTCACCCTACCTTCCCCTTCACCCTGCCTTCCCCCTCACCCTGCCGTCCCCCTCACTCTGCCTCCTCCCTCCCTCATCTTACCTCCCCTCTCACCCTACCTCCCCTCTCCTTGTCTCACCTCTCGTTTTATTCACCCTCCCACCCCTCACCCTGCCTCACCCTCCACCCAGCGTGTGTGGGCGGCGGAAGTGTGTGCGACGGGCGGTGTGGGTGTGGGTGTGGGTGTGGGCGTGGGAGAGGCGGGTTGGTCTGGAATTAATGAGCGTGGTTTCTAGTTGTTGATGATTAGGGGTTTTGTGGCGTTATTGTGTGTGTGTGTGTGTGTGTGTGTGTGTGTGTGTGTGTGTGTGTGTGGTGTTGCTGAGTATTTCACAAGTGCTGGTATTTTGAAAGAGTTTGCGTGTAGAAGGGAAGGAAGTTGATGAGTTTGATTCTATGCCGTTCATATTACTAATTCAACTCTTTATGAACCCAGTGTCCATGTACTCACTTTTCCTCCATGCTTTACACTTCCCTCAGTTCTAGAGGCTATCAGTGACAGTACATTTAAAAAGCTGAATATTTTTTTTAGGTACTGGCTGTAATTCTTTCCTCTTTAGCTACCAATCTTGTGCGTAGGATTCATTTGTATTTTTATTGTTTGGTTTCCTGTTATCGGTGTCACTCCTATGTGAACAGCAACACGAGAAGATCAGTGTAACTTTTTTGATAATTCTTGATGATTTTGTGCAGTTTTGGAGAAGTTTTCGACCTTCAGGGGTTAGATTTAGCCTTGATTAACCCCTTCAGTACCAAACACTTCCCAGAAAGCGATAAAATAAAAGTCTGTCGGGAGCAACAACAAATAGATTAAAAAATGACATCCTTTGATCGAGGCATTAACCATTACTGTCCACTTCGGCATTGTTTCATCCTCTTCCTTCTTCCTTGGACCTTATTTCATCCTCTTCCTTCTTCCTTGGACCTTACTTCATCCTCTTCCTTCTTCCTTGGACCTTATTTCATCCTCTTCCTTCTTCCTTGGACCTTACTTCATCCTCTTCCTTCTTCCTTGGACCTTATTTCATCCTCTTCCTTCTTCCTTGGACCTTATTTCATCCTCTTCCTTCTTCCTTGGACCTTACTTCATCCTCTTCCTTCTTCCTTGGACCTTATTTCATCCTCTTCCTTCTTCCTTGGACCTTATTTCATCCTCTTCTTCCTTGGACCTTACTTCATCCTCTTCCTTCTTCCTTGGACCTTACTTCATCCTCTTCCTTCTTCCTTGGACCTTATTTCATCCTCTTCCGTCTTCCTTGGACCTTATTTCATCCTCTTCCTTCTTCCTTGGACCTTACTTGTCTTTCTATCTATCTTGCCAGACGCTTTAATTCTGTAAGGGGTGGCCACAAACAAATCGCCTCCATGTCGTCCTGTCCCCTTATTTGTAAAACCCCGATATCTTATTGTGTATGTGTCTCGCGTCAGTGTCAAGAAACACCTACTGGGCCGTCATAATCATCACCAACAGTCCATTACAGTTCGCTTGCACTCTTACCCTGTCGGTGCATAAGCTTCCACACCCAACACCGGCCCGATCTCCTCATACAAATCCTTATATTTTGTCGCTCTTCCCTCTGCTTAATATGATACGGATCCATTTCTTCAATTTAAACATTTCTGTGCACACCATCTTTTTATTTTCAAACTTCAGACGTATTGGAGAGGATAGGCGGTTTCTTTTTCTTTCTTTTTTTCCTTTTTTCTTTCCTTTCCTCTCTTTTTTATCTTTTTTTCAGTCTGTGTAAGTAACTTGGCTAGTATAGTCACCCAGGTCCTAAAAGGAAGTGATTGGTTATGTATGCTTGTGTGTGTGTGTGTGTGTGTGTGTGTGTGTGTGTGTGTGTGTGTGTGTGTGTGTGTGTTAAATTTATTCAGGTACACGTTGACATGCGTAAGTACAGAACAGTGGTGCACAAAAGTTACATCCCCTTCCATAATTAATTTACCTTATATCCATTTACATAGAGCTTGGACGTAGATTATAACAGATGATTTTTTATATGGCTGTTACTTGGTTAATGCAAAATCGAGACTGAAATAAATCAACAGCTTCTTTATCATTTAGCATTTTTATCTCAATTCAAAATGTGCTTTTGTATAATGAGCACCTGGTTAAATTCTACATGAGTCCTCGAAGCCATATAGGGGAAAATTTGGTCGAGGTTTACAGTGTGGTCAAAGAAGATTAAAGTTATAGAGAGATGGGGAAGATTTCACATTCCTAGTTTTATTTACCTCGTTGTGGACACCGTTCATACTTCTCCTTAACTTGGTCCACATTTTTGTCCTTTTGCTGTTTATTTCACGAAGTTCAGTGACAAAATAAGGCCATTCTCTGCATCTTTTTCATAGCACATCTTCGTTACTAGCATCATATTCTGGTATTATTCCCTTGTCACTTACATTCAGTTAGGAGCGATGTCACTCGTAAGCCAAGTTCAAATAAGCGGAGAATAATTATGTGTGTCTATTGGTCTGGCTGGTGCAGATATCCTCTTTAAACCCTTCACCAGCAAGGAGGACAAATTAGTTCCTTTTGGAGGTATTTTGAAGTTAATAATGGGGCAAGGGACCTGCCTGTGAGATTCGCGACACGGTAGGTGAAGGGCGGTAAGCTAACTCCATCCCTGCAAATTTCCATGAGCGGCAGGTTCAGCCAGTAATGGATTAACCCCTCAACCGCGAGAGGTCTCCCCGAAGTCGAATTAGATCATGTGTCAATAGCAGGATGACATAAAAGATGAAGACTTGAATGAAGTGTTCTCATAACCGCTTCTTTACAAAAGATTTCTTCCAAGCTGAATAATACTCTTTTTGGAGGTAACTTTATGCAAAGCACATGGATCCAAAGGCTGGAAGCCTTAAAAAAAAATAAATAAAAAATAAGCTGTTCATTCCAGGAAAAACTGAACATGAGAAAACAAAGTCAGGAGCCATTCTTTTCAAGATGCACTGCCTGGACGTTTTGCGTTAAAAAGACAGGAGGTCATAGCAGAAGCAAATACACACCAAGGAAGACAGTTTCAGACTATCTCTGTTGCGTATATGAAGGACTGGGAGTATCGGTTATCCCTCGCTTTACATAGTCTGACAGAATGAGAGAGAGTGCATTGCCAGACGGGTGCTGCGCGCCCTTCGTAATGGAGGAGGGATGCAGACTGTTCATATGAGCATTGACTGCTGGAACAGCGATAGTGGAGGGATAAAGATGCAACACTGCGGCGAGGAGAACGAGATTGAAGGGAATCAGTAAGAAGAAGGGACATGAGACGAAAACCCGTTGACGCCACCCTGTTAGAAGCTCAGTGTGTGGAGAGCATCATCTGTCTGCCACACATGAGATATGGACTCTACACAAGTACTTATAAGATCCCTATACAAACTCAGTAGCTGTACAGGGGTAAAGAAGGTACGGAGTCGGCTTAGCACACCCAGTCTCTTGGAAGCTCATTTTGCATGTAAGTTACCAAAATGTAAATCAGAAGACGTCAACATACCAAAAGGATTAAGTGACTTCTTTATTGTGTAAAATCGTCAGTCGATAGCGAAAATAGAATACAAAATGCATAACTAAACTGAATGGAAATTGGTATGTATGGATGTGTGTGAGAAAGTGTATGTGTGTGTGGGGATGTGTACGTGTGTGTCGGTTTGTTTGTGCGTGTCCGTGTCCGTGTGTGATAAAGGGGTGAGGTAGGGGGATGAAAATGGATGATGCAGCGGTATGGTAGATTACACCTTACACACACACACACACACACACACACACACACACACACACACAAGAGGTCACAGGAACCACAAACAGCCAGACAGGTTGATAATAGAGAGAGAGAGAGAGAGAGAGAGAGGAAGAGAGAGAGAGAGAAAGTAGCGTGGTGGGAGGTAGGGTGCTTAGACGGTATAAGAGGTTACAAGGACAGGTACTGGTGTCACATTGTACCCTGTCCCTGCCCCTGCCCCTGTCCCTGTCCCTGTCCCTGTCCCTGTCCCTGTCCCTTCTCCTGTCCCTGTCCCTTCTGTCCCTGTCCTTGTCCCTTCTGTCCCTGTCCCTGCCCCTGTCCTTGTCCCTGTCCCTGTCCCTCTCCCTGTCCCTTCTCCTATCCCTGTCCCTGTCCTTGTCATCCCCTGCATCCTCTTGCTTGTCACATATACACAGTGGGAGCTTGTGGGGTCGGCGGTGAGAGAGAGAGGGAGAGAGAGAGAGAGAGACCATTGTTTCAAGGGAGAGGGCTTGTGTGGGAAATAAGCTTGCCTAGGAAAAAAGCCCTAATGAAAAATGAAGGCAAGAGAAATGAAAAAGAAAATGGAAGAAAATGGCAAGAAAGATGAAGAAAAAAAAAATGATGAAGGAGGGAGAGAAGTAGAGGTGTGTTTAGTTGAAGTGGTCACCCTCTTCACCCTCCTCCCTCCTTCACCCTTTCTCCCTTCACCTTTCCTCCTTGCCATCCGACTCCCAACCTCCCTTCCTTACCCTCCTCCCTCCTTCACCTTTCCTCCTTCCCTCCTTCACCCTTTCTCCCTTCACCTTTCCTCCTTGCCATCCGACTCCCAACCTTTCTTCCTCCCCTTCCTCCCTCCTTCACCTTTCCTTCTTCTCTCCTTCACCCTTTCTCCCTTCACCTTTCTTTCTTACCACCCTGCCTCCCAACCTCCCTTCCTCACCCTACTCCCTCCTTCACCTTTCCTCCTTCCCTCCTTCACCCTTTCTCCCTTCACCTTTCCTCCTTACCACCCTGACTCCTTCCTCCCTTTCTTAACGTTATGCTCATCCTCTATTTCTTTCACCTATTGTCCTTGCCAGGTTCAGTAGTCATACATTTTTCATTTTTCATAACAGACAGACAGACAAACAGGGGCAGGGAGGAGAAAAGGAAAGTGAAGACGAAGAAAAAAGTAAATGAGCGTCAGTATGGCAGAGAAAATTGAGGGAGTGTCCATGTGTATGGGAGTATGAGTAACGGAGAAAGGACATGACTGAATGAATTAATGAGTAACTGGAATGGCACTCAGTAGAGCTCATACCTCCCCCATGGCCCAACATGCAGTTCCTTTTAATTCAGTCAAGTCTAATCCAATATAGAAAAGACTGCCCCCCTATAAAAGCATATTTAAATCCGCTAGATCCGGAATTTTATATGGATCTGCGCCAAACTGTACACATTCGTAGATACCAACATCCTAAATATGCTTGATTTTTTTTTTCATCAAGATCCACGCAATATTCACTGAAGAATTTACGAAAATGTCGAAAAACGCCCTATCTCGCAATGTTGAAGAAAGTAAAAAAAAAAAATCCTGGATCCGCACCTTTATCCGGATCCGCACCAAAATTTAATGGAGTCTATTCTGGGCCAAGGCCCATTCTTCAACCAAGTTTCGTGGAAATCCGTCCAGTAGTTTTTGTGTAATCTTGTTCACAAACCAACCAACCAACAAACAAATGGTCAGGGGTGAAAACATAACCTCCTTGGCGGAGGTAATGAAAGGGAGGAGGGAAAGAACACACACACACACACACACACACACACACACACACACACACACACACACACAAGCGCAGGGGAAGTTGTGGCAATATCCGGCCTCATTTGACTGATTAAATAAAGATACTGTTCATGGCAGTATATTAGCAGAGATTGGGCCTGACCGTGTGGCAATAAGCGTAAAGATAAAACACACACACACACACACACACACACACACACACACACACACACACACACACACACACCAAGAAACGTTAGCAAGAAAACACTATGCTGGGAACAATAACGAAAAGAACACCAAAAAAAATACAGGTAAGAAAACAGAGAGAGAGAGAGAGAGAGAGAGAGAGAGAGAGAGAGGGTGTGGAGAACTAGGGCAGAGGCGATCAATGCCCCACACCCGAGATAACGATAATATCCGGGATTGTGTCGCAATGGCCGAACACGTGCGAAAATAAAGTAAAACAAGAAACAAGCCGATAAAAAGAGATAAACAAAGTAAAAATAAAATCAGGAACAAGGAGTCATTGTGGAATTAGTAGACCTCAGAGGAAGGACGTGTATAAAAATGGTGGAGAGAGAGAGAGAGAGAGAGAGAGAGAGAGAGAGAGAGAGAGATGTAGGATGAGAAATATCAGTTACTCTCATCATCATCATCATCTTCATCTTCATCATCATCATCATTATCATCATCATCATAATTATCATCATGTCCACTACCAAACCCTAGGCCAAAGCATGATGTAGCGGTCATAGAAAAAAAATAGTGAGGAAGTAACTATAGAATGAGTAACAAATCCGAAAGACAGAGACAGTGGAAAAAAGAAGGCGGCTTAGGGTATTGTCTGTTGACGGGACGGAGACTGGGCGGGATGGGCTGGGATGATGGTGGATAGTGATCCTTGACAGGGGAACTAAACTAAACCATTGAACGTGTGACAGTGTGGGCGTGGTGAAAGCTTAAATCATTTTTTTACCCCCTTAAGAAAAATAGCATGAAAAGAAAGCACTCACAGCTCACTTATAGCCTATTTTTTTATCCGAAAAAGAATGAACCCAAGGGTTAGAACCTGCAAAACTCTCCGTTCAATTAGAGACACCTACATACATTACGTTTTAAAGACTCGAGGACATAGGCATTGTGAAAGGTGGACTGAGGAAGATATTTTCAAAGTTGACTAGTTGTACGGTGTACGTGAAAGACTGAGGGTATCGGTTAACCCTTGCCCCAGTTAGAAAAGTGCTATAATTTGGCGGAAGCTGCGTGTCTGCCGGAGAGAGAGAGAGAGAGAGAGAGAGAAATATCCGGGGTGGTGTAGCAATAAGCGATAACCCAGCACCCCGCCAGCACCAATTACCACCCTCCTTACGCGTCCATCACCCCTACGCCCTCTCAGGAAATGAGCTTTTGATTCCATGTGATTCGATGTTTTTTTCTCTGCTTTTCCTTCTCTTATTCGGCCTCTTTATCTGTTCCTTTCTTTAACTCCGTCGCCTTCTACCCCATTCCCCAAAATGGACCTCTGATTCGATTTTACTTGATTTTTTTCTGTCTTTCCTTCTCGTATTCATTTCATTTGTTCCTCTCTTTTTGACCGCTTTCATTGTCAAGGCAGACTGTGGAAATGGGGGATTAAGGAAGCTTTGATATGGTCTAAATTGGTCTCATGCGAGTTTGGGGCAACAAGGAAATTGAAAATATCGGCATTTGTAATTTTTATTGTATTAGCACAGATTCCGTTTAAAAAAAAGAGATGTATCATGTGAAAATAACCTTGATATTATAGTAGTTTTTGCTGAACAGTGTCATGATTCCATATTGCTGTAAATAAGAAAGCATAATATCGAAGGTCACCCATCTTCTCACAGCGTTTGAGAATTTGATTATTATTTTCCTGAGTTCCGGCTAATCTGAAACAACATTATTCACCAAGTAATTGATATTTTGCCTATAGCTATTTTCACGCGCTCTTTTTCTGATTTAAACGCGCGTTATGCTAATATTAAAAATATTATCAGTGTCAGTATTTTCAGTTTCCTTCCAGCCCAAAATCGATACTAGCCAATCTTTATTTCTCTCTTTTCCAGTCTCTCTTTTTATACATTTCTCTTCTCATTCTACGGCAGATATTTACAGTGTGGCTTCAAGGACTACATTCTCTTTTATTTTTCTTTCATGTTATTCTTTCTTATGTACCCCATCAAAAGTATTTTCTTTGTTATCGTCGAGACATAAAAAACGAGAGACCAAAATTAACCCCTTCAGTCCGTGAACGTCTATTTATTTCATCGTGGAAAATCAGAGAGAGAGAGAGAGAGAGAGAGATGTGACAAAGACAAGATCTAGACACACACACACACACACACACACACACACACACACATAGCCAGTCAGAGAGGTTGTGTTATCTGTGCTCCACTCCACTTCCGCTTGTCCGTCTGTCTCCTCCCTCGCACTTCCTCACTCCGTATCTCACCTCTCTCTCTCTCTCTCTCTCTCTCTCTCTAACACACACACACACAAGTCCTTCTTTCTCGGCCCCATATCCTCCTCTCTCTTCTCTTCATCCTCACCCCTCTCTCCTCACACTGCCTCTCTTCTTACTTTCTCACATCACATCTTTTCTTTCACTTCTCCCTCTTAAACTTCTAACTCTTTTCTTAAATCTTTTTTTGAACTATTTCCTTTCTTTCTTTTTCCCACCTTTCCTGCAATCAGTATTCACATCTCTCTCTCTCTCTCTCTCTCTCTCTCTCTCTCTCTCTCTCTCTCTCTCTCTCTCTCTCTCTCTCTCTCTCTCTCTCTCTCTCTCAAAATGCTAGGAATTCATTGAAAATTTTTTTCTTTGCTTGCCACACATAATCACATAAGTATAACAATTCCATTATATCCTGAAGTTCACGTTGCCATCGACGTCTTTTTGTTTTCATATTGAGGATAATTTGAATGTAAAATTACTTGAATAGGGAAAAAGTTAAGATATTCGATTTTTATATGGTCACTGAGATCCCAAGAGCAATGGAACGAGATCTTATGCACAGTGTACTTCAACTTGTTCAAAAATTGTCATCTCTCAGTCTTGATCGCCGAGCTGTTGCAAAAGATTAACTTATACATTGACAGCCACTGAAAAGGCGTTATGGAAAGGATGTAGAGACGTAGCAGTGTCATCATCCGCTACTGAACGACGTGAAATAAGCTCCAAAGCCTGTAATTCACCGCTAGTCCTTTCAAAACGTGTTATGGAAAGGATGTAGAGACGTAGTAGTTTCATCTTCTGCAATTGAATGACGAGAAATAAGCTCCAACGCCTGTAATTCACTGCTGGTCCTTTAAAAACGTTTTTTTGGAAAGGATGTAGAGACGTAGCAGTGTCAGCTTCCGCTACTGAACGACGTAAAATACCGGTAAGCTCCAAAGCCTCTAATTCACTGCTAATCCTTTCAAATCGTGTTATGGAAAGGATGTAGTAGCGTAGTGCTGTCAGAGTCCGCTACTGAACGTCGTGAAATAAGCTGAAAAAGGACGAAGCTCTCCTCCATGTAAGGTAGACGAACCATAGAGGGGTACAGAGGCTGGGATGAGGAGTGGGCTTTGACATGGGCCTGACAGGGAATTGGTGTAGTGGTCGTGTCAGAGGTCCTACATGACTCCTTGAAGCTTGTTGATGAACTTAAAGCTGTCCAAACAGAAGACGTGTGTGTGTGTGTGTGTGTGTGTGTGTGTGTGTGTGTGTGTGTGTGTGTTTACCAAGTTGTAGTATACAGGATTTGAGATAGCCCGTGTTGTCCTGTCTTCATATCTTAAATTATCCTAACTTATTTTAAACACACGCATGTGCTTTGTGTGTGTGTGTGTGTGTGTGTGTGTGTGTGTGTGTGTGTGTGTGTGTGTGTGTGCGCGTGTGTGTGTGTGTGTGTGTGTGTGTGTGTGTGTGTGTGTGTGTGTGTGTGTGTGTGTGTGTGTGTGTGTGAGGGGGGGTGGTGGTAACGTTTTGTAGCAGAATGTAAGCAAAGACTGATAAGGAAGCTGTAACTTCAACTGAATATGACGCAGATCAAAATTAATGTGATCTCGGCTGATAACTGATTCTAAAACTAAACACACTTCGTAGATTTAGAGTCAGTGTAGCAATTCAGCAAGATAATTTTGGAATGTAGTCTGCGATTCAAGTTTACATTGCATAGTAAATATTTATGTTTAATTCTGAGTTGTGAAGAGTTTAAGATCTTTTCCTGGTCATACACGTCCACCAAATCTCTTCTTATGGGGACCTGTGGAGTTGTGTCGAGATGGGCAGGGGAGGTTGGGGTGCTGGGAGAGAGAGAGAGAGAGAGAGAGAAAGAGTGGGGGGGGGAGGGAGGGGGATGTGTCTGAGAGAGAGTCGGAGGGAAGAGGAGGTGCTGAGAGAGAGAGGAGAGAAGAAAGGGTTGGGAGAGAGGAGAGGGGGGAGGAGGGAGATAAGAAGGGAGAGAAGGATGGAGGAAGGGAGGAGGGATGGGGAGGGAGAAGGCAGGGGAGGGGAAAGGTGCTGGGAGAGAGGCAGCAGCAAGGAGAGATGTTTGCGAGAAGAGGAAGGGGAGGGGGAGGAGAAGAGGAGAAGGTGAGTTGCTGGGAGGGAGGCAAGGGAGGAAGGGGGAGAGAGGGGGGGAGATGGAAGTGTTCGAGAGAGGGGGAGAGGAAGATTTTGGGAGAAAGCAAGGGGAGGGGGAGGGAGGGGGAGAGACAGAGGAAAGGGGAGGGAGAGCTGGGGGACAAGAGATGGGTGTGTCAGTATGGAAGGGAAGAAACGAAAAGAAAAACTGAGATTGGAAAAAGTATATGGGAAGGAAAAGCAATGATTAAAGAGAGAGAGAGAGAAAGAGAGAGAGAGAGAGAGTCGGATAAACAGACAGACAACTACTGAGCCATAAAGACGGATAAAAGACTCAGATCCCTTAATAAACAGAGGCCCATTTAGCGGAATAATCACCGCTAAGGCAACACCGCAGCTCCACAGGCACGTTTAGCGGGATGAATGAAAATTACGGGATGAGAGAGGCCTTTTGGGCGCGAAGGACGATAATAAGCCTCTTTGTGAGCAGTTGAAACCCTGAGTCCTAATTACAAACCTTCTTTTGCTTAAGGGCGGTGTTTTAGATAGCGTGGGAGGCCTCTGAACGCATCTTCCTTAGCAATTTACTCTGCTTATTACGCCGTCTTGTCCTGTACGTTACTGATGCACACTATGTCGATGCTTGAAATATAGATTAACAAAGATCACGTGAGGGAACAGGGAGGTGTATTATGCATAAGAAATCGCAGATTTAAAGGTGACAGGAAACCACATGGGTATTTTAAGTTATTCCTTTGAGTCACTCCTACATCTATACTGCTTTTACTCTTACTTGGCCTAAAACTGTCTTCTCTCCATCTTGAATACTGAACTGTAGCGGGAAATAAACACATGAATATGATGCTAGTCTTGAAGAAATGCTGTGAGAAGGATGTAGAGCCGTACCATTGTCTTTTTCTGCTACTGAACTACGCGAATAAAGCTGCAGAAAGGAAATCTAGACCAAGTTAAAGTAAAAACAGTATACCACACACTTAACAAGCAAAATATAATGATTAGTAAAGTGAAGAAAAATGAAGAAGAAAAATCTGTTAATAGTAAGTTGCTTTGGAGATAATTATTATTATTATTATTATTATTATTGTTGCCAGTTGGTTAAGACTCTTGATAAATATGGATCCAGGGAGTCTTTAGGCTTCAATGGGTTTTATTTATTTTTTTGAGGCGGGAGGTAGGTTGACCGCGCCCTCCTCCCTTCCCTCTGCCTTCCCTCCTTCTTCACCCATCTTTTTATCCTTCCATCTTCTCTTCCCTTCTTTGTCTTTTGTTATTCTTCCTATAGATAGATAAATAGATAGAGAGATAGATAGATAGATACCTCATTACTCTTAAGGTTATATACTTGTCTTTCTCGTTTCTTAACTTTCAGAGGATTTTCCCACTTGTAAAGTCATTTAGAGATACCCGTAGTAAATTTAGATCAATCGCCCCTTCACTTATAAGGTTAACTATTACTCCTTTATTTCGCTTATCCATTTTCTGTATTTTCTTTCAGCCCATGCTTTTGTTCATTTTACTTCGTTTCTCTCTCTCTCTCTCTCTCTCTCTCTCTCTCTCTCTCTCGTCAATGAGCTGTTACCTGAGATTAATGAGTTGATTCCGGTCACGTAGCTTCGTTTTCTTTTTTTTTTCTTTTTTTTCTCCTGGCTATCACTGTGCTATTTTATTTGTTTATCTCTTCAGTACGCGAGCTCTCGTCTGGGGTAGACTGTTGAAAGCGTCACTGGAATAGGCTGCTAGTCACGAAGAAGTGCGATGGAAGAGATAGAGCGCCATGAAATTACTCTGTCACTTAGGTACAATCCTAGACAATAGTTTTTTCCACCAAGCAAACGTAGTAAGACTCAGGATCACCCAAATTTTCAACCCAGTACACAATTATATGCATTTCCTATAGATGCTTTGTGGACTAAAATACATATGATTATTTTTGGACTCACTATGCTGCAAACTGTTGGAAAAATGTAATGGTATTTGTTCCTTGGTTAGCGGAAGAAAGTACTGTGCACGATCGTACGGGAAGGAGGCTGATAGAGGGACGAAAATCTGCGCCAAGTTGAGGTGACTGGACTGTATCGCATCTTCATTCCATTCCACCTCATTTGTTCCTCATCCATTTTTTTTTTTTCTCCAGATTTTGTTCCACCTCATTTGTTCCTCGTCATTTTTTTTTTTTTTCATATTACGTTCCTCCTCGATTCATCTCTGCCCATCTTCTTCCCGGCCTTGGCTACCCTTACAGATTGCAATTTCGTTTTTTATTAACCAAATCCTCTACCGGAGTGCATAGAGAAATAGCTAACAAGGGGAACTGCTCTGTGGATAGTTAGTTTCCTCACCACCAGATGTCTCCCTAAGTTAAAGTCCTGTAGTGGTGGCAAGGATTATGAGGCTACTTGGCGGTTGTTCATAGCCTTTTCAGTACGAGAATATTGCCTAAGGTGAGTAAAATCGTCGGTCGGTTGGAAAAAGAAAAAGAAAAATTGACAGAAGGATAATTCGTCTTGTTTTGCACACCCCTCCATGCCCACAACCCCTCATAGCCATCAATAACCCCAGCCTGCCATCAATAACCCCAACCTGCCATCACTAACCCCAACCTGCCATCAATAACCCTAGCCTGCCACCAATAACCCCAACCTGCCATCAATAACCCTAGCCTGCCATCAGTAACCCCAACCTGCCATCAATAACCCCAACCTGCCATCAATAACCCCAACCTGCCATCAATAACCCCAACCTGCCATCAATAACCCCAACCTGCCATCAATAACCCCAACCTGCCATCAGTAACCCCAACCTGCCATCAATAACCCCAACCTGCCATCAATAACCCCAACCTGCCATCAGTAACCCCAACCTGCCATCAATAACCCCAGCCTGCCATCAATAACCCCAACCTGCCATCAATAACCCCAACCTGCCATCAATAACCCCAACCTGCCATCAATAACCCCAACCTGCCATCAATAACCCCAACCTGCCATCAATAACCCTAGCCTGCCATCAATAACCCCAACCTGCCATCAATAACCCTAGCCTGCCATCAGTAACCCCAACCTGCCATCAATAACCCCAACCTGCCATCAATAACCCTAGCCTGCCATCAATAACCCCAACCTGCCATCAATACCCCTAGCCTGCCATCAATAACCCCAACCTGCCATCAATAACCCCAGCCTGCCATCAATAACCCTAGCCTGCCATCACTAACCCCAACCTGCCATCAATAACCCCAACCTGCCATCAATAACCCTAGCCTGCCATCAATAACCCCAGCCTGCCATCAATAACCCCAGCCTGCCATCAATAACCCTAGCCTGCCATCAATAACCCTAGCCTGCCATCAATAACCCCAGCCTGCCATCAATAACCCCAGCCTGCCATCAATAACCCCAGCCTGCCATCAATAACCCCAACCTGCCATCAATAACCCCAGCCTGCCATCAATAACCCTAGCCTGCCATCAATAACCCTAGCCTGCCATCAATAACCCCAGCCTGCCATCAATAACCCCAGCGTGCCATCAATAACCCTAGCCTGCCATCAATAACCCCAGCCTGCCATCAATAACCCCAGCCTGCCATCACTAACCCTAGCCTGCCATCACTAACCCCAACCTGCCATCACTAACCCCAACCTGCCATCAATAACCCCACCCATCCATCATTAACCCCAACCCACCCCCACAACCCCACCAGTTCTGTAGCGCTGACCCACTTCACCCTCACCCCACCACACTAGGGGAAGGGGGAGGGAGGTGAGGGGGTGATCGGGGGGACCAGGAGGTGGGGGGGGTGATCAGGGGGGGCCAGACCACACTAGGACACAACAATGGCCAGCCCCCCTACCCATAAACAAGGGCGGTGGTGCACTCTAGCGGCCACAGTTGCAATTACAGACCTCCCCCTCCTCATCTCGAAATATGCCCAGCCCGAAATATACTGTGTTTATTACTTTTCTTTTTCTGTCCTGGTAGAGAGAGAGAGAGAGGGAGGGAGGGAGATTCGCTCTGCCACTGAATTCATTGCTATAGAGGGTAGTTGTGGATGCATAATTAAGAAAGAGAGAGAGAGAGAGAGAGAGAGAGAGAGAGAGAGAGAGAATAACACAGAGTCCTTACCAATTAGGAAGGTCAGGATTCGTGGAGGTTTCTGATGCCTAGTTTTGACTTCGTAGATAAACCAGTTAATAAGTTGCTATCTTGTCGCTTAAGTAGTTGCCCTTACCTTATTCATAAAAAGGCGAAAAACTGCAAAAATGATCAGCGTCGTTTAAATATATTGATACGTTTACAATTATTTAATGTGGACCCTGGCAGAGGTGTTTTTCGCTTATTAATTACAAAGTATTATATATTTTAAATTTGAAGTAAGAATAGTTTTTTTTTTTCCCTGAGAATGAACGTGCAAAACTTCAATTCTGGAGTCGTAATTTTAACATCTAAATATGTGTGGGTGGAACATTGGGCAAGGGAGTGTGTGTGTGTGTGTGTGTGTGTGTGTGTGTGTGTGTGTGTGTGTGTGTGTGTGTGTGTGTGTGTGTGTGTGTGTGTGTGTGTGTGTGTGTGTGTGTCATAAACATTTTCAAGCAACTTTATCCCTTTCCCCGACTGGCATCCTCACCGTCCTCTGGCCATTCAACACGCACGTTTCCTAAAGGGTAATTATCTGCCCCCACCCCCACCCCCTGTGTTCTGTGCCCTCCCCCCACCCCTACCCCCTGTGTTCTCTGCCCTCCCCCCATCCCCACCCCCTGTGTTCTGTGCTCTCCCGCCCATTCACCCCACGAATTATTGTCTTGGGCCATATTTAAAAAAAATCATAGCCAGTTCTTGGGTTACGGCGCCCTAACTAGATGCGGCTCTGAGGATTTAACTTGGAAGGGTAATTGGGGTTTCGTGCTCACATTATGCTGCTCAGGGAGGGGTGACTGGTTCTTCGCTCTTTAAATGCCTGGGATGAGTAGCCTGGCACCGAACCCTTACGTATCTAGCGGGGAAATAAAGATTGGATGGAACGATTCTCTTAAGCAGTCAGTTATTGTCAGAAATCATAATGTTTTTTCATATTTGTTCTCTTTTACGTTCATTACCTCCGTCTACGCTTGGTTTCGCTTATTTTCTTTTTCTGTTAGTCTCTGTCGTAGAAACCTTATGGAAAACTGTAGTCGGTTTTGTTTTCATCTAATGGAACTGGACAACTCTTACAAACTTACATAGTCGTGGTTGTGTGAAATTCAACCCCCTATGAGGTAGGGGTGTCACTGGTTACTAGGCTGTTTTTTTTTCTCTCTAACTTGGCCCAGATTTTCGTCTTTTTGCAGCTTTTTCCGTGTATCTCAGTGGCAGGAAAAGACAATGCTGTGGTCCTACATCCTCTCCATAGCACTTCTTCGTGACTAGCATGAAATTTTAGTGTTAATCTCTTGCTACAACTTAGGTATCAAGATGGAATGATAATTTTAGGCCAAGTTAAGTAAAAGCACTGTAACCAAATTTATCCTTCATTCTTAATACACCTGGCCATCACCTGAGCTGAAAGGGGTTGCGATTCATTGTTAGGTGAAAACTAATTGACTGTGGAGGATGGAACCGCACCAAATTTGGAATTATAATGAGGACAGTCTGAGGAACAAACACTTAAATCTGGACGAAGAGGTTAGAGGTCATTGTTGAAAGTTTGGACGGTGCTGCCTTGACGGAGGTATGTACTTTCTGGGCGTTTTTGTTCATGTTTGGTTTGACGTCACTGGAATCTATATATTTTGAGGTAAAATTGTAAACAGATTATTTTATACATGACTTTTGTTTGTAATCTTGTGTATGGATTTTTTTACTTTTTCTTTCTCTGTTCATATTCTGTTAATATATATATATATATATATATATATATATATATATATATATATATATATATATATATATATATATATATAAAATATGGCCTCATGAGTTACTGTGTTGGACCTCTATAATCTTATTTTTGTCTGTTAAGGAGACTTCCTAGCGCCCCTTCCTTAGTGATTTATTTTTGGATTTGGCTGGTTAATATCCTTTAGCACGTTATGCCGAGAATGTCGATGTTAGAATGATTTATGTAATACAGAGATTGACAAGTGTTAGAAGCAAAATAAGCTGCTTAGGAAAAGATGTTAGGGAACTTCCTTTGCAGACGAGAATACGAACCTAATCAAAAGCTTTCTTGAACTTAACTTGTATTTAAGATTTATTGCTGATTGCCCTACCTCAACTCTTTCGCCCACCAAGGACTTCGCAATCACTCTAGAATATTAGACTGAAAAACGCTACGAAATAAAAACGAATCCTGATAATAACTACACCCTGTTCACTTAACTTGGCTTAACGTATGTCTCACTCTCCTTTAATGCTGATCTGTGACAAAAGCTAAACACTAAATATGTTGCTAGTCACGAAAATCAGTAATGGAAAGAAGGAAGAGCCATAGCATTGTATTGTTCTAGCGCTGACCTGCGGGAAATGAGGACGAGAAAAAGAAGGCAAAAGGACGAAAATCTAGGCCATCTTAAAGTGGACGAAGTGTAGCTGTTGCAGAGAGACTTATATATGGCGGAAATTGGCAAAGATCCTTCATGAGTACGTCCCAGGAGTTGCCAGTCTTGAGATGGGTCCACGAAAGATCTTTGCCTGTTCTTGAGATAAATAGTTTTCCGTAACCTTCAATTATTGGAAAGCATTTTGTCTAGTCACATTTTTCACGCTATTTCTCGCGCAAGTTTGATCTTGAAATATTTGGCAGCGTTAATGTGTAAAAAAAAAAAAAAAACTAAGCAAGCCATCTTATATTTTTCTTTGGAATTAGAATCTTTATAAATAGTGTCCTTGGGTGAGCGTGGGCGGGGTTGTAGGGAGGAAGTGGGCTGGGTTGTAGGGTGAGTGGGGGGGGTCGTAGGGTGGTAGTGGGTGGTGGTTGTAGGGTGAGTGGACGGGGGTTGTAGGGTAAGAGTGGGCGGGGGTTGTAGGGTGGGAGTGGGCAGGGGTTGTAGGGTGGGAGTGGGCTGGGGTTGTAGGGTGGGAGTGGGCAGGGGTTGTGGGGTGGGAGTGGATGGGGGTTGTGTGTAAAAGTCTGAGTGAGAAAGTGAGGTTGCTGTTGGTTCAGGATAAGTGAGAGAGAGAGAGAGAGAAAGAGAGAGAGAGAGTCATTGTAGCTAAGGGGTCACACGGAGAGACTGGAGAATAAGAGATTGACTAGAAGAGTGCATGTGAGTGAGGTGGAGGAGGAGAGGGAGACTGAGGATGGCATGAAGGAATGGAGAGATATATGACTGAGGGTGATGTAACTAGGAGGAAGGGCAGAATGATGACGGAGGACAAGGTATCTAGAAGACGATTTGTTTGTGGCCACCCTTTCCAGGATTAAAGCGTCTGGCTGTAGATAGATAAATAGATAGATAGAGAGATAGATGGATATAAGGATAGCATAAATATGAATGGAGCTGATTTACCTCTTGTCCCATGAGAATTTTATATCCTTTTATTTATATTGGTTTCACAAGTTAATGGTGTAAGGTGTCAGTGTGGGTTTCAACAATGGATGGTGTCGATTGCAGGAAATGGTAATGTGAACTTCAGTGAGATGTTGGACTCCAGTGATAAGTCAGATTTTGAAATTATGCAAGATGGGTTTCATAAATTACGTAGACTTCAGTAGGGCTACATATTCCGAAGATTTCAGTGTTGAAGTTACGAGTATGTGTTTGAGTGAGACTGTAGATTCCGTGCTATTATGAATTTCAGAACAGTAAGTGGTTTTCAGTAATGGACAATGCAAGGTTTAACTTGAGCTTTAGCTTCACTGATAGAAAAACAAGTTCAAAGTATGCGATTTTTAAACACATAATGCAAATAACTTTGTAAATTTATAGAGGCGGGCTTCAAATCGAGGACCCTGTGTTGATGTGGGATTTGGGAGTGTAGGCGCCCTGGATATTAATGCAGAAATATGTACAGGTTGGCGTCAGGAGTTCTAACGAGGGTGTAGGCGCTGGAAATAAATCGTGAGCTCTGTGTTTATATAGGGTTTGAGAGTGGGCGCTCTGAATGATTCGCTATCTTTACACTTGAATATAGAGATATAGGGTTCATTTCTAACGAGATTGTAGGCATAGAGAACAAATCGTGATACCTGTATTACTCATGCTGTTGACGAGAGAGAGTAGTAGGCTTTAGTTCTGACGAAAGTGTAGGCGCCTGGGACAATCGTGAGGCGTGTGTGTGTAGGGACTGAAGGCGTGGTGGTGGTTAGGAGGACAGCCTTGGCCGCCACACCACACAATAAATCCTGGGGCAACAAGGCAGCAGCGGCCCCACACACCAACACCAGCGGGCGGGGTATATGGGATGTCGATAACGGATCACACAAAAGGGGACCTGTTTCCTTGGGCTTAGAAGGATCGCTAATGCCTTTCTTCCCAAGCGATTGATTTTCCACATAACACGGTAACCTCTCTAATACCATAACATTTTTATAACTACCGTCAGACAGTATTTGTTTAGGAGAGATGTCTGGCACTGGAAAGGTTGCTATATCTGTTTACTCTCAAACGTCGAAACATTTGTTAGTGACGAGCGAAATCATTTGGAGTTAGCCAATGTAAACAGATAAATCGTGCCTTTCGATTTAGTACTTGAGCTCTTCAGTACCATGATTTCTTTTACATCATTTCCTCGATACTGCCAGACGGTCTTACCACTAGGTATTATTATTATTATTATTTTTTATTTATTTATTTTTTTTTTTTTTGCGAGAAAGTAGGAACCAAAGGACAGGAGCCCGCAAAATTGTTCCCTTGAAGAAAAAACAAAAAACAGAGAGCCATATTCAAGATCCGTTCGTTTCGAGATGCCTGGACACACTGCGTTTGAAAGACTGGAGATCATAGGCAGTAGGAAATACAGACGCAGGGAGACAGTTCCAGAGTTGAAGATCTGTGATATTACCCCTCCTTATGCCGCTGATGTTGCCAACTTTGAGCTTATGTATTTTTCTTCCTATTTATTATTCTCAGGGGAGAACGGACAGATCCTCACCGCACCACACCCAGTTGACCCTTGTGCGGTGTGGTGCGGTGAGGATCTGTCCGTTCTCCCCTTTGGGGCTAAGATGCGAATGAATGTGTTTGAATGGATGAGTAAATGGAGAGTGAGTCGTCCTGTCTCGGCTACCTCCCTTTCCTTGGGGGAAGCAGCCTAGGTATATAGATAGATAGATAGATTTATTATCATGCCAGCTGTTTATATTAACTGGTGTTAGGCAGTTATTCATTTATTCCAAGGTGTCAGTGTAACATTACAATTGTACTTTAAAGTAATTTGTGCTCTCCTACCTCTAATATATAACTTATGCAAAAAAAAAAAAAAAATGTTCATGTGTGTTATAACCTAAACGGCCCCAACACGGTCAGTATTATTGGTGAAATTCTTTGACTCATTATTACGTCCTTTACGTGGCTTAGTGTTATTGCTCCAAAACTTATCCATAAGACACCAGCCTACATAAATGAACGGATCTTGAACTTGCCTCTGTTACCTTTTGTTTTGTCTTGGAGAGAACAGTTTGGGGACTCCTGGCCTTTGGTTCCTTCTTCCTCGCATAAGGAAAAGGCAGAAACTGATATGACATGTGCAGCTTTTACATTAGCTTACTCTGCTCAAGGGAGAAAATGTTAGTGGATAAAGAAACGACACAGAAAATTAAAATAAAAAATCAGTAAAGGCATGACAATTAGGTAAAGATATGAGTCGGTGAGCCACATGATAAAGTTTATATGGATGTGTGATAATGCGTTTGATGATATAAAGATACGTAGGATGGTAACTCCCTTGATTTGGCAATAGAGCACTGTGATGCGGAAATATATCACTGCAACTCAGCTTATCAGTAACATCGCACTTCTTGGCCAATACGAATCTCCATTCATCGAAGTAGGCGAAGGTCACAGAAATTTCCCCTCCTCAGATATTCAACCCAAAGTGATTATCTGGGTAATGATTTTTTTGTGCAGTCGATAGGCATAAATCTGCTTAAGCCAATAGAAAAATATAAAAACGTTTCTAGTCGTTTGTGGCAGAAGAGTCGACGGGAAAAACGTTGCTGTGAGAAACGTAGACGCAGTATTTACCTCGCTTAAGGTAGCTCCCTAACACCTCCTCCTAGCCGATTTATTTTACCTATTACACCTGACTGTCCTCTTCTGTGTCACTTAAATCAATCTAATACCATCATATTCTGCATATATAACGTACAAAAAGATATTAGCCAGCCGTATCCAAATATAAATCGGTGAGGAAAAGGTGTTAGGGAGCTTAACTGCCTAAAATACGGGTTATTGAGCTACCGTATAAATAATTCCACTTTATCCCCTTTATTTATGATGCTATTCTCCATTATTAATATTAAACTATCAATATAAATACACGATATGTTTTTTCTTTAAATTGACGTCACTTACCGTCATTCGCTGTGTGTTTAGTTGTATTCTCTCTCTCTCTCTCTCCTTCTCTCTCTCTCTCTCTCTCTCTCTGCAACTCAGCAATATTGAGAGCAGTGAATCATGCGTCAGGCCACCGTTGTTTGCTTAGTTCAGGGTAGTTCGTGAACCTCTCTCTCTCTCTCTCTCTCGTTTTGTTCTAGCTTCACTTTTATCACAGTTCTTCATTCCTCTTGTTACACTTTTATTTTTTTTCCCCCTCTCCACCTGTCACTCTTCTCCCTTTTCTAATATACATGACTTTCTTTCCATCATCAACTTTCTTCTTTTACAATTGTTCCCTCTTTCCTCCTGCCTTCCTTCCTGATGCTGTTTCCCTATTTAGTTATCTGTGAATATAATTGACTGATTTTTATAGCCAGGAAATTATTATCAGTAGAGAAACGTTGTATTGTGGGTGAACGCTGAATTTTGAAAGTACATTAAGTCAAGTATGAAGTAAGGATGTTTAAATGAGGCGCCAAAATGAATTGTGGGTTGAGATGACATGGAGGCTTTTAGTGTTCAAGAATTTCGGTACTTGTGAACAGCTTTCGTAGTAAAAGAATAATAGATTTTGTTTATTTATTTATTTTTATTGAGAGAGAGAGAGAGAGAGAGAGAGAGAGAGAGAGAGAGAGAGAGAGAGAGAATTTGAACGAAAGTCGGGATATTTGTATAATATAAGATTACTGTACAAAACAAATTCCAGCTAAGCCCATCGGCGGTTTTATTCAGGTTTGGTACGATTATACAACATGTAATAGTTATACAGTGGCTATTTTCCCGATTATCATGCAGTAATCCGATTTTTAAAGAATTGGCGCTTGAAATATGGTTTTATATTGTAACAGATCTTCTCCCTTTTTTTTCCCCCTGTAAATTTATTTGACCGGATTTGCTACTATTATTGAAAAGCATAAAATCACCCCAAATCATCACAGTATATTGCACATTTACGTCTGACTTTTATATGTAGGGATATCAGAAAGCAGGTTTGTTTCTAAGTGTTCTGTTTTGAAAATGGCCTTTAAGCAAGCAATTAGTGTGAAAACTAGCATATTTCTGTTTTTCTGAAGTAAAAAAAAAAAAAAAAATCTGCCTTTAAAGACTTCCAATATTCAACTTAAATTTCCCATATTTAAACACAGTGACCATTAGTTATTTTGGCACGCAAGGCAGCATGTTTAGCATACTGTTGTAAATTTTCAACCAAATTGGGATAACCGTGAAGAAAAATAATATCCCAACTCTAAAATAATAAAATATAAAAGGAAAATCAACGTTTGGAGTTCAGTTTAGGGTAGTTATGAGAAGACCAATCGTGCAGCCAAATTTGGTGAAGATTTAAAATATACAGTGATGCTGGGTAGAGGATATTCATAATTAATCGCACCTCACACATATAAATCGTCAGCTCCTTACCGCAACATCTGCACTAAATTAATCATACAAATACAGAAATATCCAGTCAAATAACAAATACATAAGATAATTGCAAAAGAAAATATAAGAGCACATATCAAGACAGGTAACAAAGACAAAATCTTTAAAAAAAAATATAAGGTTGCATATATAATTAGATGACAAATTCAGAAATTTAACGACGTAAATGAGCCACGAAAATGCATCATACAGCTGATTGAGTCCAGTGTGATAATTAGGGCTACTCCAAATAATAGATCGATAGATAGATAGATGGACAGATAGATAAATTGACAGACATATAGGGGTCGAGTCTCACCACATAGATATAGCCAGTATCATTATTTTGGGAAGTGAGAGAATTTGCTAAAGTGACCAAGCTTAAATCTATAAAAGCGATGACCTTAACCAAAACTAAAAGGAGAATTCATTGTAAAGCCAAATTCGGGTCATCATTATTTCCAAACATGATACACTAAAATAACTAAAATATTCATGGTACTGTATTTTTGTTCAGTATCAGTGTCGAACAAAAAAATTATTCTCTCTCTCTCTCTCTCTCTCTCTCTCTCTCTCTCTCTCTCTCTCTCTCTCTCTCTCAGGTGACGAGGTTCAAGGCGAGGTGACGTGTGCTTCAGATAGTCTCTTAGGGTCACGGCGTCGGCTAATTGAGTTTGATGTGGAGTCAGCGAGAGAGAGAGAGAGAGAGAGAGAGAGAGAGAGAGAGAGAGAGAGAGAGAGAGACCAACAAAATGAGTCCTAATTGTTTTTAAATAGCAACTGTCCTTTGAAATCTCCTGATTAATTACTTCCTAATTTAGTTTAATCAAGGACTATCTATTTTCATCTACCTCGCTCCACCCACCTGCATTATCACCTGTACCTCTTCTAATTAGTCGAGCAACCAAATCAGTCTCCACCAAACCAATTCCAACCAATGCATCCCAACCACACCCTAACCCAACCCAGCCAAACCAAACGTGAAGCAACCCAACCCACACTAATTCACTCCAACCAAAGCCAGACCATCGCAACCCGTCTTGTACCGGTTAAACCCAACCAAACCCGCACTAGTTCAACCAACCCAACCCACCACAACCCAAGCTAACCCACCACAACCCAACCTAACCCAACCCAACCCAACCCAACCCAAGCCAAGCTAACTCACCACATCCCAACCCAACCCGCCACAACTCAACCCAACTCACCATAACACAACACAACCCACCACAACTCAACCCAACCCACCACAACCCAATTCAACCATACCTACTATACGGTACCTAAACCCAATCCAAACCGACACAAGGCGACTTACCCTAACCTAATCCAATCTATCCTCAGCTTAACCCAGTCCAGTTCATTCAATCCAGTCCAGACCTCATCAGCCTAATCCTAACTCAGATAAGCCTACTTTTAGTCAGCCAAGTCGAACACATCAGAAATATTACCAGAGCATCCTAACTCAGCCCCACTCAGCACAGCAAGATAGATCAAATTAAACACAGCGCTCCCAGGCTCCTGTGATATGCTCAGCTGTATTATAATCGTGTGGCGTTGGCTGGAGTGGAATACTAGAGTTGTCCCGACCATCAGTGAGTTAATGGTGACTGTATTAACACCAAGAGTCCTATGATGCGCCCGTAACTTTAAAAAAAATAATACTCGTCTGGAGATAGCTAGAAAGAGAGCACCAGAGTTTTTCCGACCGTGAGAGGGGTACCTGAGCCAAAATTCATACAGTCCAGCTTAACCTGGCAGAGTACAGAGCAACCAAGCAATCTACATCAACCTCTTCCACAGCATCCCAACCCATTCAGCCAAACCCAACCTCACCCACTTCTCTCTTGAACAAAACCACACACCTCTCCACTCTAACCTTTCCCCAAACCTCTCTTACCCTCCTAACCCCCCTCCCAACCCTTCTCCATCCTCCTAACCCCCCACCCAACCCTCCTCTACCCTCCTAACCCCCCTCCCAACTCTCCTCCACCCTCCTGACCCCCCCACCCTCCTGTCCCGAGCAGCAGACGATAAGGGGCACTAAAATAAAATGCAGAGAGACGCAGTTGGGGACTTCCTTTGAGTCACTCCCTTCTTCAGCAGTGCCGTGATAACCTACTTGGGATGCAGATGGACTCTCTCTCTCTCTCTCTCTCTCTCTCTCTCTCTCTCTCTCTCTCTCTCTCTCTCTCTCTCTCTCGTGTTGCATTAATTCATTGTATTTTGACAGTCTCTCGGCATACATATTTTTGCCCCCACTTCATTGAATTTATACTTCACAATTTAATCTTTAACCCTTTCACCCCGATGTCATTTGTTTAATTCTTACTATCCCCGGACGCTATTATTATTATTATTATTATTATTATTATTATTATTATTATCAGTTTAGGGAAGACTTTGAAACTAGCGGGTAAGATTTAGCTATCAGTGACGCTTTCGCTATAAATCTCTGCCTTAGGATGAAGTGAATCGTGTTGATAATAATATAAATAAATAAATAAATAAAGCAATCGAATAAATCCACTGGTTCAAGAGTTTAATCTGTATTGTTTATAATCTTCGCTTCTCTCTTTGTTTTTGCTTCTTAGTCTTCGTGTTTGTATGTGTGTGTGTGTGTGTGTGTGTGTGTGTGTGTGTGTGTGTGTGTGTGTGTGTGTGTGTGTGTGTTTTTCGTCTGTTTTTTCCGTCCTTATGCAGTTTTTTCTCCTCTTTTCTTTCCTTCCTTCCTTCCTTCCTTCTTCCTCTCTTATTTTTTTTTTTACTAATTCTTCTTCTTCTGTCTTCTTCCTTCATCCTTATTATCCCCGTTATTGTCCGTCCTTTATTACTTCAGGTCCTTTCATCCTCTCTCTCTCTCTCTCTCTCTCTCTCTCTCTCTCTCTCTCTCTCTCTCTCTCTCTCTCTCTCTCTCTCTCTCTCTCCCTCCTTTCGTTTCTGTTTCCGCTTCCAGATTTATATATTTTTTCCAAACTTTTTTTCATCGTTACATATTCTTCTTCCTCCTCTTCCTCCTCCTCCTCCTCCTCCTCCTCCTTCCATCATCGTTTGTTTCCCTTATTTTATCCTTGCCTCTACTCCCTCCGTCTTCGCGATTTCTTCACCTAAGTATGTATCTGAGTCACTTCTTTCCCTCCTTCGTATAATTATTCCATTTTCTCTTCTCTTTTTTCTGCCTTCCTGTCACCTCTATATCTCTCCTTCCTGTACGTCTTCTACCCTGTTTTTCCTTATTTTCCCCTCCTTTCTTCCTTATCCCCGATTCATCCTTACTTCCTTCTCTTCTTTTCAGTTTTCTTCCTTTCATGTTTTGCTTCCGTGCTTCTTTCTTCTCTGCTTATATTTTTGGTCTGTTTTTCTCTGTATCTCACTGACATCATCTCTCTTTATTCTCCTGCTTTTTTCACTCTCTCTGTGCCTATTGTGTCCATCTTAATCTCTTCCTCGCCTTCTTCCCTCCTCATTATCTGTTTCTGCTCCTTTTTTTTTATTTTTGGCTTTTTTTCCTTTGTTTTCGTTATTTTTATTATTATCTTTAGCTCTTCTTTCCCTTCGTGTGTGTGTGTGTGTGTGTGTGTGTGTGTGTGTGTGTGTGTGTGTGTGTGTGTGTGTGTGTGTGTGTGTGTGTGTGTGTGCCTTCTTTCTGTTATGCCATAGTCGTTTTTTATCTTCTGTCCTTACGTGTGTGTGTGTGTGTGTGTGTGTGTGTGTGTGTGTGTGTGTGTGTGTGTGTGTGTGTGTTCTCTCTGTTTTGCTGTGGTCATTTTTCTTCTTTCCATACCATCTATATATATATATTTTTTTTAATATCCTCTCTTATTTCCATTTGTCACATCTGCAATCATTCTTATTTCTCTTTCCATCTTTGTAAGCCTGATTCTCTCTCTCTCTCTCTCTCTCTCTCTCTCTCTCTCTCTCTCTCTCTCTCTCTCTCTCTCTCTCCTCCTCCTCCTCCTCCTCCTCCTTCTCCTCCTCCTCCTCCTCCAACCACTGCTCTCTTGTCAAGCTAGATGGATGGATACAGAACTAAGAACTTGTCTACCTCCCCCCTCCCCCACCTCTCTCTCTCTCTCTCTCTCTCTCTCTCTCTCTCTCTCTCTGTAATTTTGTCATCATCCTCTTCCTTACCCTCCTTCTCATTTTTCCTTTATCTCCACTCTTCCTTCCTTCTATATCTTTCCTCTCCTCTCTACCTCCTCCTCCAGATTTCCTCTCTTCTCCCACCCCTTTCCCATATCTTCTTTCTTTCTCCTCCCCTTCGTTGTGTCTTCTCTTTTATACCTCTCTTTCTCTTTCCCTCTCCCTCACTCTCCTCTTCCTCTCCTCTGGTCTTTCCCCTCCTCATCTGTCCTCCACTCTTCTCCCTAACCCCCCCTCCTTCCTACCCTTTCTCCCCTTTTCCCTCCACTTATTCCTCTTCCCCTCCCCTTCCCTCTCCTCCCCTTCTCTCCTCTCTTATCTTCGTCTCCTCTCCCTTCCCTCTTTACCCCTCTTCCTATCTCCTTTCCCTCTCCTCCTTCCCTCCTTAAACAAGTAACTGAGGACCCAAACAAGATCCGATAAAGGAGCATAAGGAGAGAGAGAGAGAGAGAGAGAGAGAGAGAGAGAGAGAGAGAGAGAGAGAGAGAGAGGTGGAGCAAGAGAGTGACCCTGCAGGTAAAAGGTTGTTGCGAGGACAGGACCAGGGAGAGTTGAAGTTAGCAATTATTGAGTATTGTTAATGATTACGTTCATTTGGCGGCCACGTAATGAATGATTATAGATTAACCCCGACACAGCAGAACCAAGAGCGATGACATGTAATTATTTTGACTTTTAGGGACCCTCAGATTTCCTTTTCATGTCTGCAGTAATTATTATATACGATTATTCTTCTTATACTCTATTTTGGACATGGAGTTGTATTATATGGAGGGGTCTGGAGAAGTGTCTGTTTTAGTTCCTCACGTGTAGTTAATCAGCATTTAACATTCAGAATATATAACGTTCATGTCTTTAGTATGCTATATATGAGTACAATGTGAACTAGATATAAAGGACTCTACTTTCACTCCACCTGTGCTATCTCGTGTGTTATGGGGACTGCTTTGTGTTCCCAGTATCTGCCTTTCTTTCGTTTCCTGCTTCTACTGCCACACCCACGCCCACACCAGCAGATTGAGCCGTCCTCGCGACACAAAAGATACTGCCACGTGAGTTTCTGGTGCAGCGATATTTACCGACCACCTTTATTTTTTTTTCTTGTGTCCAAAATTATGATTCTCATCTGTCGTGTTTTTGCGGAAGATTAAAAAAAAAAAAAATGTCTGCCTTTATGAATCTCGTTTAGTGGACAGATACTAGTTTTCTTTGTGTGTGTGTGTGTGTGTGTGTGTGTGTGTGTGTGTGTGTGTGTGTGTGTGTGTGTTTGTTTGTGTTTAAGTCTCCAGCCTGCACGTTTTTTCACATCATCCATCCTCGACACTTGTTCCTTCTTAGATTCACTTCTGTGCCGTCTCTTCCTTCCTCTGTCCCTTTTTCCTCCCACTTACTGTCAGTTTTCTCAGTATTATTGGTTCTTTTCTTGGCCTGCATTCTCTTCAGCTGAGGACTCTCCCTAACATCTTTTCTAAAAGATTAATTTTGTTTACTGTACGTTACTATGGTTTCCTGTGTTGCTTAAATCATTCTAATATCGGTTTACTTTGCATAAGTAAGATGTAAAATTATATTAACCAGCCGAATCAGAAAACAAATCGCTGAGGAAAAGGTGCTAGGGAGAATACGACCCCTTGTCAGTTTTGAGCAAGTCAGAACCATCTTTTCTTCATCAAGTATTTTTTGTACTTTCTTCATGCCTTTTCCGATTCCTTCCTCACATTTCTTTAAGAGGAAAAACAACTTCCATTATAGATTAGGTTCAGTGGGATGTAAATAGTCGCCCGAACCGGATGTGGCTCCAAATGGTTCCGGGTCTTGGTGTGGTTGAGGTGAATCGCTGACAAGATGGTGTGCAGAGGCAAGTCACTCGTCCTTCGTCTTGTGTGAATTAAATATCCTCACCCCTTACCCTTACCGTACTGATGAGGCAACGCAGGATTGGATGATGTATGTTTATGTATGTATGTATGGATTCATGTATGTATATATGTATGTTATTATGTATTTATGTATGTGTATAATTTGTTTGTATGTATTTATGTATTTATATGTGAATGTATGAATGTGTGTGTTGATTTATGTATCTATGTATGATTGCATTTGTGTGGAAATGTGTATGTATGTATGTTTGCCCCTAAGCCTTTGTATGTATATATATATATATATATATATATATATATATATATATATATATATATATATATATATATATATATATGTATGTATGTTTTTGTATTTATCATGGATGTTTACATGTATGTGTATGTGTATATATGTATGTATATTTCCATTTAGACCTGTGTATGTATGTATGCATAAATGCTATGATGTATGTGTGTATTTATGTACTGTATATATATTATCCAGTAATCTAACAACTTATAATACCATTGTCGTGTACAGAGACCACAAATACTATGTTTAATTGGAATTACTGATACCCAGGCTCTGTATCCCCAAATGCAATACGTTCTTACCCATTCGTGTGAGGAGGGGAGATCACTAGTGTCTTAAAGGGAGGGACGTTTGCTTAATATATCACCATTTACTTCTCACTTTCCTCTGCTGACTGATATTCTGAAGCTGAGAGAGGCTTGGTATGTTTCTCTGCCCATAGATGTTTCTCTTAAATGCATTGCGTCGTGGGAAAAGTTACTGGCTGTTAATAAGTGTGCAATAGATACGGTTCAACAGTGATGGAACTTTTGTCTCTCCCTGTACATAAACTCTGGATATATTCAATTATGATCATGCAAAAAGAAAATAAATAAATAAAATGCTCTCTCTTTTTCGCCACCTCTATTCGAAGCTTGAGTTACGTTTTGTTATGGAAAAAAGTTCGTCTAATAATTCTGACTCTACCTCTCGTTTGAAGAAGGTACGTTAATTTCCTCCCTGTTAAATGGTATCAAGGAACATCATCTATGGACACAGAACCATACCAAGCCTCTCTGAG